>NC_084546.1:3875000-4062500 GCF_024500275.1 Phycodurus eques | reverse complement strand
AAATAACTTTTTTTTTTTTTTTTTAGTAACATGGTGTTGTTTTACTAAGTTATTTCAAAATGCATCTAATGATTTTTTTGGACAAAGTTGGGAAAATAACACCAAATTAGATTTTTTAAAAATATAATTATTAAAAAACTAGGTTGCTGTTATTTGAACGTTTGTTTTATTGCAACTTCTTAAAAGCACATGAATAGAACCATTGAATGATGTTCTTGTTTTGGGTGCGTGCGTGCGCTCACGTCAGCAGCATCACACACCTCAAGAGCACAACATGGCGTCCTCTGCCTTTAGCTGCTTTCATGAACAGCCTGCCATCTAGTGTTTGCAAATATAATTTCATTGCAATAATGGTTTCAGATTGTAAAGGAAAAAAAGTTTTTATTGTCCAATATCAGGGTGAACTGCAAAAAGATTGTTTTATTGCTAACTGTGCCTTCACTGAGTTTAAACTTAGCAATAAAACACTCTTTTTCCAGTTGAGCAAATATGTTTTGCTTTTTTTACAATTTGAAACCATTCTCAATGAAAATAAATTTACAAAAACACTGGATGCCAGGCTGTACATGATGAAAGCACACAAGTGGCACTTTGCAGGTACACTTGGGAAGAGTAAGTTCTACTCCTCCCAAGTGTACCTAATGAAGTGGCCGCCAATGCTCGCATATGAAATATGCAAACATTAGCGGTCACTTCATTAGGTACACTTGAGAGTAGAATGTACTCCTCCCAAGTGTACCTAATGAAGTGGCCGCCAATGCTCGCATATGACATATGCAAACATTAGCAGTCACTTCATTAGGTACACTTGAGAGTAGAATGTACTCAAGTGTACCTAATGAAGTGGCCGCCAATGTTTGCATATTTCATACTTTGTGTGTGAACATTTCATTAGGTACACTTGGGAAGAGTAAGTTCTACCCGTCCCAAGTGTACCTAATGAAGTGGCCGCCAATGTTCGCATAGTTCATACTTTATGCGCGAACATTGGGGGCCACTTCATTAGGTACACTTGGGAAGAGTAAGTTCTACCCATCCAAGTGTACCTAATGAAGTGGCCGCCAATGTTCGCATACTTTATGCGCGAACATTGGTGGCCACTTCATTAGGTACACTGGGGGGGGGGGCGAGAGAGAATGTACTCTTCTCAAGTGTAACAAATGAAGCGGCTGACAATATGCATACCCCCCCACACACACTTTTTGTTCGAAGAAAAGTCAGACAAGTTTTTTTCCAACAAGTTTTATTTTTTTGCAGCGTAAAAAGCAAACTTTTTTTTTGAAGCTTACATGTTGGGTGAAGTCGTCGGCCAGTGGGAAGAGGGTGCAGACCTAAGACAAAATGCCATCTGAGAGTCTAATGTCCTGCAAATGTTTGACATGATGAAACTCACCAGTGATGAAAAGGGTGTGAAATTTGTTTTCTGGGACTGTCCAAGTGCTCGCACATCTGCATTGCCAGGACACTGACCATGTTCCCCAGCACCTGTGGAAAAACAACAAATTTGGTAGAAGTAAAGACTGAGTCAAGAGCAAAGAGCTTACCGTTAAAAGAGTCAACTTCAGTGTTGGATGACAGGTCTACTTCACCAGACAGTCCCTGACGACAGTTTCCTCGTCATCGTGAGGAGAGCACGGGAACGCTGGGAAAAAGACATCCGTGAATCAAACCTTTATACCCAACATGTTTTTTTGTAGCAAATTGTTTGAAATGAAACTTACAGGGAAAGGATGTGCAACTTGTTTTTTCTGCGACTGAGCCCTCGCAGGAAACGGAACATGTTCCTCAGCCTGTGGAAGAACAACAAATTTGGTAGAAGTAAAGACTGGAGTCAAGCGCAAAGAGCTTACTGTTAAAAGCATCAACTTCAGTGTTGGATGACAGGTCCACTTCACCAAGCAGTCACAGACAACAATTTCCTCATCACTGTCGATCGTCACCAGTCATCGTGAGGAGAGCGTGGACCGGTGTGTTGTGACCCTGGAAAACAAAGACATCCGTGAATCAAACCTTATATCCAACATGCTTTTTTTGTAGAAAATTGTTTGCAACAAAACTTACAGGGAAAGGATGTGCGACTGAGCCTTCGCAAGAAGCTGAACATGTTCCTCAGCCTGTGGAAGAACAACAACACGTTTGGGCAGAGAAAAGTCACAATTGTGGAGAGCATTGTGAGCGTACCAAAGTTGGCTCCTCAAATTCATCCCCCACTTCGGTTGTCACCTTCTGGATGTTGTCCTTCAGCTGAGGAGCGCACCAGGATGAGAGGAAGGCCTGGACCGGAAGCCAGCCTGCATGCAGAGTCAAAACCAAAAAGCAGGAGTGATCTTCAAAACTTACTTTCAGAGTTGGTTTGCAGCTTACATCTCAGTTGATCATGATGCCATTTCCCCCACCACCAAATCAAGTCAGACCTTAATGAAGGAGATTGCTTCATGAGTCAGTCCAAGCTGTGTGGGAATGCTGGACTCAGGTTCTCCAAGACTGGTGACATTTCTTTGACCAGTTGAAATTTACTGTGCAAAACAAAACAAGTCTTATTTTATTAAAATACCATTGCAGCTGAATTAAATTTATCATGAACATGCATACTTTGTTCTCGTTGAGAACCCCTCGTGCATCTTGTTCCTCTCGCTGCTCTGGATGGCTGTCAAGACGTGATGTAAGGAGTGGTTGCTGCAAGTCATCTCAGGTGTCCCTTACCCGCCTTCAGATTACCTTTAATACAGATGGACATGCAGGAGGAAAATGGAAAACTGAGGCCAGCATTTCTAAAAGACATTAAGTTTTGTGGTACAGCACATTTGACAAGAGATGAAACCCACCAGCAATGAAGAGGATGTGACTTGTTGCTGCCTGGGACTTCGTCCAAGTGCTCACATGGCTGCATTCACAGGAAGCTGAGCATGAAGGAAGGAAAAACATTTGATCAACATTGTGACCTGTATTCACAGAGTGGACTGTAAAGTGTGGACACCAGTGCAAACCATCAAACTTCTCCCCAACCTCTCTGGCTGCTCCACAGTTTGGCTTCAGCACCTTCTGATGTAGTCTTCCAGCTGAGGAAGACATGCAGAGTAAGAATACACGTAAATTTGCATAAATTTCTCCTGCAGATCATTAAGGTTTCACCTGAGTCCACGAAAGGTGGAATGACCGTTTCCTCGTTGCTGATGACAGTCACCACAGTCAGCGCGTCGACCAATGTGTCAGGAGCTCCCTGAAGAAGCCAATAAGACATCTGAGAGTCAAACATTAACCCAACGTCGTTAAATTATGTTTTTGAGATGAAACAAGAGACACTGAGCACTCACAGGAAGTTGAACATGTTCTTCAGTCTCTGGAAGAACAAACATTTGAGGACAAAACTGAACACAAGAAGGACCAGTCACACTGCTAATCAAGTTTATTTTCGAGTCTCAACAGCATTTAGGACCTTCTGCACATTCATGTACAACTTGTTTGCCCAGCAGGTGCAGGATCTTGGGGGGGGGGGGGGGGGGGGGGGTGCGGCAGGGTGCGGCAGGGTGCTTCTCCTCCACGATGGCTCTTGTTTTGGAAGCCGCCCTGCACGCAGAGTCAAAAAAAAAAAACAGGGGAGCACTCTTCAAACTGCAGAAGAGAAAGATGTTAAAATGTTTAAGGCAATCTTTGTTTTGCAGCGTGTCAAACCCAGCAGACGTGGCGACAGGCGAGCCTCGTACATCTTGTTCCTCTCGCAGCTCTGCATGACGTCAACACTGCACACAAAAAGCAGGATGTGAGGAGAGGTTGCTGCAAGTCATCCTCCTTCAGAAGATTGCCTTTAACACAGATGAGCATGCAGTAAGAAAATAGTAAACTGAGGCCAGAATTTCTAAAACAAAAGACATCTGTTAAGTTTTGCCATACAGCACATTTGACAAGAGATGAAACCCACCAGCAATGAAGAGGATGTGACTTGTTTCTCTCTGGGAATTTGTCCAAGCGCTCACAGGAAGCGGAGCATGAAGGAAGGAAAAACATTTGAACAACATTGTGACGATTGTTCAGTGTATTCAGAGTGGACTGTCAAGTGTGTGTGGACACCAGTGCAAACATCTCAAACATGTCCAACTCCTCAGGCTGCTCCACAGTTTGGCTTCAGCATCTTCTCATGTGGTCATCCAGCTGAGGAAGAGATGACAACATGCAAGGCAAGAAAAAGAGTGAGATCAACAAATACTTGTAATTTGCATTTATTTTTCCTGCAGATGAAAATAAATTGCACCAACTGAAGCCGGAATGACAGTTTCCTCATTGCTGATGACCATCACGGCGAGCGCGTCGTGACCTCCCTGAAGAAGCAAAAAAGACCGGTGAGTGAACCAAACTGTGGTTAATTTATGTTTTGAGATGAAACAAGTTTTTCCTGCGACGCGGAGCACTCACAGGAAGTTGAACGTGCTCCTCAGTCTCTGGAAGAACAAGAACACATTTGAGGGCACAGAAAACTGAACCAGTCAAACTGCTAATTGAGTTTATTTTCAAGTTTCAACAGCATTGAGGACCACCTGCATAGTCACATAGAACAGTTTTTCCCCAGCAGGTGCAGGATCTCAGGGGCCAAGGTGGTTCTCTGCCACAATGGAACTTGTCCTGGAAGCCACCCTGCATGCAGAGTAAGCAAGCAAGCAAGTGACTGACTGAAGCTTTGGTGGAACTGAAGAAGAGACCCGTTTAAAAATGTTCATGGCAATCATTTTGTTTTGCGGCATGTCAAGCCCAGCCGATTTGGTGACGGTCAGCCTCGTACACGATCTTGTTACTCACGCAGCGCTGAATGAAGTCAAAAGGATGTCCGTCTTTGACGCAGAGCAAGTCAGCCCTTGAAGCAGGAAATCTGCGTCACTCGTCAGTCCAAGCCGGGTTCGGGTTCTCCAGGGCCAAGATGCTTTTGCACCACCTAAGAGAAATATGTGAAACTAAAATGTTTATCAGCCATTTTGTTTTACAGTGTTCAAATCCAGCGAGGGCCAGCTGCAGCCTCAAAGTCCAGCATCTAAGCAGGATGTAAGGAATGTTTGCGGCAAAGGCACAATCTTTTACCATCACCATTGGAGATGAATGCATTTTGGGTGTTGTGACATGTTCCCACCGTAATGATGTCATCACAGGAATAAATCTGTTAGCTTTTGCCACATGGTAGCTCATCATTTGCTGAAACAAATTGATATATTTTTTATGTGTACGAGTGTGCGTGTCTCACCAGTGATGCGAGCAGGGCTCTCTAAACAAGAAAGAAACACACAGTAACATAATTAGCAACGTGACATTTGGTAAGCAGGTGTATACAAAGTCGAGCTGCAATAAAAACCTCAAGACGTCATGCTGTGAAAGATACAGAAAGTCTCTTTGAAGTAAATCTTTTAGAATCAGTTTGGCCGCTTAAGACGGAAGCCTGTGGACAGAAATTAGACAATTATGAACACACACATTTATAGGTACAGTTGTTATAATTCAGTTTAATTGAGAATATGGCAACCTACCTCCCACGAAACGGCGCTCCTCTCCAGATGTTGGAAAGGGTTGGAGCCAATACTTTCATGATCAAGTGCAATGCATTCATGCATTTATTTATTGCCATACAAGTCAAATAAATGAGTTTGTGTCATTTTAGCAGGCACTTGACGTTATTTAACTTCATTCAAGCAAACGTTCGTACGCATGCTAGCTAGTTTGATTGGCACGCCGAAACATGAATTCGTGTTAAAAGTTGGCGAACCAAGTTGAAAAGATTTGGCAAAAGAAGAAGTTTGAAGACTGACCTTGTGGAAATGTGTGGAGAGCAGCAGCGGCGTGAGGACGACGGGATGCTGTCAGCCGCTGGAGAAAAGAACGCTCATGCAATTAGTCGCAGCTTAAATAGCTTGCAGCTGGCCACGTCATCGCACGTGCGGGGTTTTTTTTTAAGAAAAAGCTTTATTTAACAAAAAGAAAGAAAAAAAAACGTATTTTGACGTTAAAACCTTCGAAAATATGTCAAGAAGTCTAAATGCAGGACCGAGCGAGGTTCGATCCTGGTCCACCAGCACCGAAGTTCTCGTCGTGATCGTGTGAGCTATCTTCAGTTGATGTTTCCGGTACCTTTGCTCCTATTTCTTACATATGCGCACACGACGCCCAAACGTCAAAACTTGAGAATGTCGCCTGATCCGATAAATACAACCTCCAAATGCGAGTTGGACAAGCCGAGAGTGGTCGAGTGGTCTACGACGATACCTAATGTTTAGATCGACTCGGGTTCGATTCCTTCTTTCTCCTCCGTTTGCTGTCCTTCAATGTTTGCATTTATGTGTCGATTTGGAGAAGTGAGGCTCGAACCCGAGACCGCCTGAACCGGAGGCAAAGTTTTACACCAATCGACTACCTTATTTGATTTTTTCCGCCAATTTTTGGTCCTATTTGTTTTGTATTTACTAGCACAGAACGCATAAATAGAACAAACGTCGTGATGTTTGTCAGCTCGGTTTGTCGAGTGCTCTAAGAAGTTGACTTTGGTCTGGAAGGACCCGTGTTCGAATCCCTCTCTATTATCCATTTGGAAAGCTTCAATATTTGCATTTCTTTAAAGAAATGAAGCAGCAAGTGAGGAGTCGAACCCGAGTAACCTGGACCAAAGGTAAAGTCTTAGACCATTCGGCCACTCTGGCTTGACCGGTGATGTAGATAAGAGCCAATGTGTACTTTCGTGAATGTCGGCCAGTGCCGCCCCCCCCAACGCGAGGCGCTCAAGTGCCTTTTTTTTTAAGTTCTTTTGACCATTTTTGGTGGTTACTGAGGTCGCCTGATCCGATAAATACAACCTCCAAAGTAGAGTTTGACAAGCCGAAAGTGGTCGAGTGGTCTAAGACATTGACTCTGGTTTACTTTGACTCGTGTTCGATCCCTCTTTCTGCCCTCCACTTGTTCATTTGTCGAATTTATGTGAACATGTGAGGTAGTAAGTGGGGTTCGAACACGGATCATCTGAACCGGAGGCAAAGTTTTACACCGCTTGACCATTTGATTTGATTTTTTTGCAATTTTGGGGTCCTATTTATTTTTCACTGATATGCAGCGGAAGGATAAATACAACAGAAATCCTGATGTTGCTGAGCTCGGTTGGTCGAGTGGTCTAAGACGCCGACTTTGGGTTCGAACGAACCAAGTTCGACTCCCTCTTTATTCTCCATTTCGAAAGCTTCAATATTTGCATTTGTTTCAAGAAATGAATCAGCAAGGGAGGAACCGAACCCGGGTCACCTGTGGCAAAGGTAAAGTCTTAGACCATTCGGCCACACTGGCGTGTTCGGTGACGTAGATAAGAGCCAATGTGTACTGTCGTGAATGTCGGCCAGTGCCGCCCCCCCCAACGCGAGGCGCTCAAGTGCCTTTTTTTTAAAGTTCTTTTGACCATTTTTGGTGGTTACTGAGGTCGCCTGATCCGATAAATACAACCTCCAAAGTAGAGTTTGACAAGCCGAAAGTGGTCGAGTGGTCTAAGACATTGACTCTGGTTTACTTTGACTCGTGTTCGATCCCTCTTTCTGCCCTCCGCTTATTCATTCTTCGAATTTATTTGAACATGTGAGGCAGTGAGTGGGGTTCGAACACGGGTCATCTGAACCGGAGGCAAAGTTTTACACCGCTTGACCATTTAATTTGATTTTTTTTGCAATTTTTGGTCCTATTTATTTTTCACTGATATGCAGCGGAAGGATAAATACAACAAAAATCCTGATGTTGCTCAGCTCGGTTGGTCGAGTGGTCTAAGACGTCGACTTTGGGTTCGAACGAACCAAGTTCGACTCCCTCTTTATTCTCCATTTCGAAAGCTTCAATATTTGCATTTGTTTAAACAAATGAATCAGCATGGGAGGAACCGAACCCGGGTCACCTGTGGCAAAGGTAAAGTCTTAGACCATTCGGCCACACTGGCGTGTTCGGTGACGTAGATAAGAGCCAATGTGTACTGTCGTGAATGTCGGCCAGTGCCGCCCCCCCCAACGCGAGGCGCTCAAGTGCCTTTTTTTTTAAGTTCTTTTGACCATTTTTGGTGGTTACTGAGGTCGCCTGATCCGATAAATACAACCTCCAAAGTAGAGTTTGACAAGCCGAAAGTGGTCGAGTGGTCTAAGACATTGACTCTGGTTTACTTTGACTCGTGTTCGATCCCTCTTTCTGCCCTCCACTTATTCATTCTTCGAATTTATTTGAACATGTGAGGCAGTGAGTGGGGTTCGAACACGGGTCATCTGAACCGGAGGCAACGTTTTACACCGCTTGACCATTTGATTTGATTTTTTTGCAATTTTGGGGTCCTATTTATTTTTCACTGATATGCAGCGGAAGGATAAATACAACAAAAATCCTGATGTTGCTCAGCTCGGTTGGTCGAGTGGTCTAAGACGTCGACTTTGGGTTCGAACGAACCAAGTTCGACTCCCTCTTTATTCTCCATTTCGAAAGCTTCAATATTTGCATTTGTTTCAAGAAATGAATCAGCATGGGAGGAACCGAACCCGGGTCACCTGTGGCAAAGGTAAAGTCTTAGACCATTCGGCCACACTGGCGTGTTCGGTGACGTAGATAAGAGCCAATGTGTACTGTCGTGAATGTCGGCCAGTGCCGCCCCCCCCAACGCGAGGCGCTCAAGTGCCTTTTTTTTTAAGTTCTTTTGACCATTTTTGGTGGTTACTGAGGTCGCCTGATCCGATAAATACAACCTCCAAAGTAGAGTTTGACAAGCCGAAAGTGGTCGAGTGGTCTAAGACATTGACTCTGGTTCACTTTGACTCGTGTTCGATCCCTCTTTCTGCCCTCCACTTATTCATTCTTCGAATTTATGTGAACATGTGAGGCAGTGAGTGGGGTTCGAACACGGGTCATCTGAACCGGAGGCAAAGTTTTACACCGCTTGACCATTTAATTTGATTTTTTTGCAATTTTTTGGTCCTATTTATTTTTCACTGATATGCAGCGGAAGGATAAATACAACAAAAATCCTGATGTTGCTCAGCTCGGTCGGTCGAGTGGTCTAAGACGTCGACTTTGGGTTCGAACGAACCAAGTTCGACTCCCTCTTTATTCTCCATTTCGAAAGCTTCAATATTTGTATTTGTTTAAACAAATGAATCAGCAAAGGAGGAAACGAACCAGGGTCACCTGTGGCAAAGGTAAAGTCTTAGACCATTCTGCCACCCTGACGTGTCCGATGAAGTTGATAAGAGCCAATGTGTGGTGTTACCACTTGGAAAACGGTCTCGAAAGTGGGCAAGTGTGGTTGGTCTTATTCCCATCAGGATGCAGCGACGCCGATTGGCCACAAGACGGCAGCATTGCGTCATGTGGTTCCCCCCCCCCCCACACTTACTCGTGATTGTGACTCACTTCATCACTGGTTCGAAATTGAACATTAAAAAGACCATGCGCAGGACGAGGCGGTGTTGTTTGTTGCGTCTGCTTTATTTGGGGAAAATATTTGTTTCGTGTATAAAAATAACACATCTGATGAGCACATATTCACGCAGACATTCCCATGCACTTTGAGACTCTGAAATGGACGAACAACAACAAAAAGCAGCTGGGGAAACCCGATGCATGTAAAACAATTCTTATGTGGCAGTTCAAGTTGACGGAAGTGCTCGAAAAAAAAAATACATAGCCAAAAGAGATGTCTGCACAATCACAGGCAACGGGCATAGCGGTTGACTTCATTCTCATCGACAATTGGCCGTGTTCGCTGTAAAGTCCCTATCCGGCCATTTATTGTGCCTCTGCCGTCAGTTACCGCAGGCTCTTTTCAATGAGGCGCCGGCATGGAAGTCACCCGTAAGCCGACACAAACACAACGCGACTGACTGCAAATGATGGGAAAACAAGTCCTCAAAGTTCCTTTTCAAAGCGCGGGCGCCGCGTCACTTCCTGCGGCCGATGTGCGCGAGCAGACGCGCGTTCTCGGCCGCCTTCGCTCGCAGGTTCTGGGCTTTGGCCACGTCGAAGAGCACGTTCATGATGTTGGTGGGCACGTCCAGGGACAGAGTCAGCCGGCTCCGGCGCTCGTCCTGACCGCGGAGCTTGGCGCGGCTCTTCTGGAAGCGCGACTTGGGCGCCGCGCTGTAAGTCCTTTTCTCCCGACTCGCCGACGAGTCGGCCAGGTAGTCCGCGGAGGACCGCAGCAGGGAGCCCCAGCCGTCCTCCGGGGAGAAGCCGCCGGCCAACCGGTGGTCGCACAGGAGGTCGAATCGGCCGCGGGCCAGGCGGAGGCACAGGCTGGAGGAGGGCGAGCACAGGACCGAGAGCAGCAGCAGGGTCTTCAGGGACGACAGCATCGCGTGTGGGGGATGGCGGGGGTCCTCTGCTGGAGGGGGGGGGGGGGGGCACAAGTTGCAGGACACCTCATTAGGCACACGGTGCACTCTGTGCAACTGAAACCACTACAAACGGTGCGAAAATTAACAGCAAAAAATAATCGAAAGTGGGCAGGATTATGAAAGTGTTCAATAAAGTGTACTTATCCTCACTTTGGGATGCAAACAGCAGTTTCGAGTCAAACTATTGTGGCGTCAAATCATCGAAACTTACCGCAGTCAAAGCAAACAAACAGCAGCTGGAGCCTTTGCGCAAGAAACTCTCCACAATCCCGACTGCGCGAGTGTGAGCCGCACTTTGTACCTTCTTTTCCCACCGCCTGCCATTTAGTAGCCAGTGTGACGTCATCCGGGTGACGCCACCGGCTGCCACGCCCCCACCGTCGATAAACACCAACCGTTGTTGGTCCCCTCATTCAACCTGCTTGATTTCAGCACCGTGGACAGCGCCATTACTTCTCCACGAGCGCTGGTTCCACAAATGATGCTTGTCCAAAAATGAATCAGGTTTTATTTTGAAATGGTGGTCAAGTGTATTACATCAACAGAAGACTTCCTAATATTTTGCCACTAGCGCTCAAAAGAATCACTCCCCAAGCACAGTTGTGTTATATTTAACACACATTTGATCTTAAAAAATGATTTATTTTTCAAGTTGTATTTCGCTCATTTGTTTTTTTATCTTGGTGCCAAGGAACGATGTCGGAGTGAGTCGAGTCGCTTCACTTCGACGAAAGTTGTGCTTTGGTGCCATCTTGTAGCGATTATACTTTACAACCTTTTAAGGGGCCGTCAATTACTTGCAGATATTCGATATTTGCGTGTGATTAGCGGGGTTTTTTGCAGCAATTTATTTATTTCTTTACGCGGTCGTCTCGTACGGACGAGGACACGTGCACCGCCTCCAGGTGCACCGCCTACAGCCGAGAAGCGAACGGTTGACTCAACGCGATTTCGGGTTTTTACGGGCGGTGATCATGGCGGTCGAGAGGTAAACGAGCGCGGCGGGGTTAATAACCGCGCCGAGGCGGTGACAGGCGTCCTCCCTCGCGCTCGCCGAGGGGGACGACGACTTACTCCTCTTCAACTTCAATGGCGGGGACACTTGGCGGCTGTTTTCGAGCTCCTCCTGACATCACAAACTCATTACGGCATTAGTCAGAAAGTGGAAAATACACGGGAGTCATTCCAATGAAATAAGGTGGGTTTTTATTTCAAGTGAAGATGAATGTCCATCACTCGGCATCTTGACGTCATGACCTCCTCCAGGGAAGCCACGTGTGCTTCTCTGCATGCGGTCAGATCACAAGAGCAATCGTGCCGAGGATTGCAGGTGCGTCAAGGGCAGCGACGGTTTGATCTAAAGGCGCAGACGAGGCGCTGCACAAGTTTTGCTGTCACCGGCTGATTCTGTTTTTAAAGATAACCTAAAAAGGAATATTCAACATATTTTAATTATTGTTTTTCAGGTTCTGTTTTATAAAGTGCTCTTTAAATAAAGTTGAGGTTGAAAGGGATGAGATTGGAGCCTGAAGAGAGTGGCGCGTCTCTTTAGCTTGTTGGGGAGCGTGATGGTGCGCGAGGGAATCTGAATCAATAAGGCGGGTGGGGCTCCACACGTCAGCAACCCCCCGCACCCTCACCGCCCACCACCCTCGTGTCCGCCTGTGGTCCCTCATCAGGAACGCAGGAAGCTGAACACAGAAGAACAACAGTTGATTGGCGTATAATATGAATCACATGTATATCAATGAGAATCCTTGTACGTACAGTACGCACAATTGCTTCCTCATGTCCAGGCACTGCTGTCATCTGTGAAAACGCAATCAGACATTTGAATAAAAGTCAGCAGATTTGTTGATTTTTATTTGATTTTTTTTCCATTCGCGTTCTCTTACCTTCCTGGGCGCGTCTCCCCGCCGCCACGCAACGACTGCGGCACTCTCTCCGTGAAGGGAAGCGGTTGCGGTTGCCGCCGCAGCCGCCGTACACGAAGGGGCGACACTCGCCCGCCCCGGCGTGGAAGTACCACAGGAGGGCGTAGTCGGCGCACCCGCCCTCCGACATGGGCTCCAGGCAGCGCTCGGACCCTGGGGGGCACAAAGCGTCTCGTGGTACGGTTGCGACTCAAAACATCGTATCTCAAGTCATTTACAAAATGTACGGAATTGTATTGGGAGAAAATGTATAATTCAATTTACAGTTGCTTTTGGAAATTAACTGTTACGTCAGTGCTGTCAAAAAGTAGCACACGAGCCTGTCAAACATTCATGGATTCTGTTTTTTGGTCGATTTCAAACAAGTCATTACTCATAGATGACGGCGTGGCAATAACAATAAACAGGAAGTTTAAGAAGAAAAAAAAAAAAGCAAGACTCACCAGAGGATCTCGCTCCAAAAACTCGTCTTTTTTTCCTCTGGAGCGTCTCCACGCCATCTAAAAGAAGACGACAGATATTTTGTAGATTTCAGATTCTTGCTTCCAAAAATCATGCAAGCAGAACTCCCTCGAAAATGTGATGAAACAATTGAAAAAAGCCCGGCTAGCAAAAGGACGCAGCATCCCAAAACGCAATTCAAGGCAGGACATGGTTGTGTTGCATAAGCACACTTGAATAGGCGGAATAATTAGAAGAAAAAGTTAATTTTGTTGAAGCAATGCGTCATTGAGTGCGGCAATGGCAGCCTTTTGATGGCAATAAATTGGGCTGCTGATTGATCGTGCGCTGCAGGGGGCGTGGGGGTCCGGTTTTGGGGCGCTCGCTAATGAGCGCGGCTGAAATGTGCCGCCGCTTCTTGCGTCACGTCGACCCTCGGCGTACTTTTCTCTTCTACTGACAATAAGGCGCTCGCTCACCGGTGCCGTTTGGTGGGAACCCTCCCTGCGTCTTCGTCCTTTCTTCCACGCTGCCGCCATAGTCTTCCTCGTCGAGGTCGCGGGGGTCGGCGCGCGCGGACGTCCCGTCGGGATCCGCCGACCTCAACGTCAACTTGTACGCCGAGCCTGCGGCCATACGTGCAAACGCCGTGGAACGCAATCAACACTTTTCATTTGTCGTCATTGAATTTTCATCGGCGGAAGCAGCGCTTCATCACCGAGCCACAATGAGCTAGCGAATAAGCGCGTCCCCTTTAACAGTCCTGCGTGTGTTTATATGCGTGTTCGAACATCTACAATGGCGCTGCGGTGTGTGTGTTCCTGACAGAACACAACAGATGGGCACACACACACGGGTGCCATGTTGCCGCCACATGAGCTCATGTGCATGCATGCGCGCACACACACACACACACACACACACACACATACACACACACGTGGGCGCGTTTTGGCTCCGTTGCAAATAAGACGGAGTTCACCGTGTACTCGTGACACCATTACATGTGCACACACACGCACACCCACCGCACTTGTCTTTCATCTCCTGCGTGGCGAGCTTCTTCACTTCATGAGCCTTCACACACAAGAACATAATCAGTGTGCATCGTTGGCAGATGTGTGTATATGACAGTGTGTGTGTGTGTGTGTGTGTGTGTGTGTGTGGGCACATACCGAGAGGCCGGGCTCCCCCTTGTCGCCCTTCGCTCCGCCGATTCCCAACACACCCTGCAGGGACACACACACACACACACACACACACACACACACACACACGCACGCTTTAAAATGCGCGTGTGTGTGTGTGTGGACAAGCGGTGACACGCGCACTCACACTCCGGCCTCTCAGTCCAGGAGTCCCGGGCGCTCCTCGCTGACACGCCGGCGCTTTTCCTCTGCGGCCCCTCTCGCCCTTATTTTGAGGCACGCGCACACACACGTTGGCGACATCTCGCACACAGCGTGCACGCCCAATTATATCCACCTTTGCAATATCCTTCTTATTAGAGGAGTCCAGACACTCTGCGGGCGTCCTAATTGTAGCTGGAAGTAGCTAGTTGACGAGGGATGGACTACTTTTATCCTCCTACTTTTGACACCCAAACTTTACTTCCGTTATGGTCCATGATATTTTGACACAAATATGTAAATACTCACATTGTTTACATGACTTAACGTTAAAAGATGTGGCATTA
Organism: Phycodurus eques; assembly: GCF_024500275.1. Classification (NCBI taxonomy): domain Eukaryota; kingdom Metazoa; phylum Chordata; class Actinopteri; order Syngnathiformes; family Syngnathidae; genus Phycodurus; species Phycodurus eques. Next base: position 4,048,056 of record NC_084546.1, on the reverse strand, counting down.
TGCTTAAAAATCATCCACTTGTGGTACCTTGGCTCCCGTGTCCCCCCGGGGTCCTGGGCCCCCCGGTGGTCCTCGGCCTCCATCCTTTCCAGATCTTCCCGCCGAGCCCTTGAATCCCGGGAAGCCTGGGAAACCGTTCGCGCCCTACAGGCCAGAAAGCACCGACGCACTAACTCCTACTATCCTAATTTCCTGTTGGAAATGTTGCTGTAATCGCGTTTATGCAGCGCACAAACCTTCTCCCCTTTTCCTCCCGACTCACCGCCGACGCCATTCGTGCCGGCGTTGCCTTTGTCGCCCTGACAGAATGCAATATTATATACACTCCAAATACAGTGGTGCCTTGAGGTACAAGTTTAATTTGTTTGCTAACCATGCTCGGTACGCAAATCAATCTATCTTAAACCATCTTTTCCAAATTATTTTGTTTCAACATTTTTTTCCAACATTGTATCATTAAAAGTAGTACCCCCTTATATAGTAGTTTATTAAATAGAATGTAAATGCACTTTTTGTTAGTTTTTGCTTCAATTCAAGAGACTGTGCTGCTCCTTCTGGCCACCTTGGGGCAGTTTGATACATACATACATACATACATACTCTACATGGAGCCGGTCAAAACTCGAATACAAATTGTTCTTTGCAGAGGATAAAGAATACATGCCTGTGGGTATTCTTATACTGTCTACATGTGTTTCTCAATCGTTTGTTTCCAAATATCCGTCGCTTAAAGGGTTGTAAAACCGTGACACCGGTGCTATTCGTTAGCCTGTATCTGGCGTTTTGTTTGTTGTTTGTTTGTTAGCGCTAAGCTAAACGGACTTGTATGAAAAATTGCAATGCTAAGCTAAAAATGTCAATTTTCACCTTTCGTCCGGTGAGTCCGTTCAGGCCCGGTATGCCGGGGGCGCCAGGTGAGCCCGCGTCCCCCTGTTGAGAAGCGATTTCAAAATTGCTCTCAGAGCATTGATGACCGGCGAAACCCACGACGAACCTTATCGGCCGCCGAGGCCGGGACTGCCGAAGTGTCCCGGGATGCCCCGGAAGCCCTTCTCTCCCTTGACTCCCTTCTCTCCCGGCGAACCGGTTTCTCCCGAATCCCCCTGCAAGCAACAAAACCAACAAGCAAGATGCTAAACAGTCGAGACTTCAAGAGACGATAACGAGCACGTTGGCTTCCCTGTACCTGATTACCCTTCTGGCCTTGGAGTCCCGTGTCTCCTTTGTCCCCCTTGGTGCCGTTCAGGCCGTCACTTCCGGGACGACCCTTAAAAAATGACATCGTATGTATGTACGTACGCATCGTATGCATGTTCCTTTTTAAAATGTTTTTTACCATGACTCCAAAGTCACCCGGTTCTCCTGAATCTCCCTGGAGAAAGACAGTTTTACGATTTGAAATCACTTTCAAACCATTGTGAGATCACAAGAAAGTCGACAAACCTTCTGACCGCCCGGTCCTCGACTGCCAAAGCGTCCCAAAGCGCCTTTAGTGCCCGCATCACCCTTCAGGCCCTGGGAAATAAAATGGAAAATCTTATCTTAGGTTGTAGGAGAACAACAGTTTCATCGTACCTTAATACCAGGTGGGCCGTCCTCGCCCTTCTCCCCTTTATCACCTTCAAATCCCGGAGAGCCTCGCTCACCCTGTAACAAACCCAATAGAGAACATCGCAAAGCGCGTTCTCGGGAGCTCGGAAACTGCTTGAAGGCTCTCACCGCGTCGCCTTTGGCGCCCTTAAAGCCACGAGGCCCGTGAATTTGAAGGTCACTCCCCTGCAGAGAGGAATAAAACGATGAGATGTCCATACAAAAGATTGCCTGATAGCTGATAAAGGTGTCAAAAAACAAAAAACAAAACATACCCGTTCTCCTCTGACTCCTTGCAACCCGCGTTCGCCCTGGTGTTAAATAAAATAAATAAATGCCATGACGCCAGTGACAACGTTGTATCTGTGGAAGAGGACCTTTACCTTTACACCTTTATAACCACGTAAACCTTTGGAGCCCTAAAAACAAAGAGGACACAGACTCATTCGAAAGGTTCACATGAGTGGAAACCAAGCAAATGAAAATGGAACATGAAGCGCTCACAACAAGTCCCGGGCTTCCCGTCTCACTCGGGGCCCCTTTCTCGCCCTGAAATTGAAGCCGTGAGAAACACCGACACCGACTTGTACGTCGTGACAACCGCAAGTTTCCCCTAACACCGAGTCAATAAATAAGAAATCAATCACCCTTTTTCCAGGGAAGCCGGTCAAACCTCGAGGCCCTGGCTCTCCTGGAACACTCTCCCCCTAGGAAGGACGTTCACATTTTGCAATTGCTATGGACTTCTTACTTATTTCAATATAGTTACCTTTTGGCCTTTTACTCCAGGCACACCGGGGGATCCCTGGACCACAGTAGAATGATGTCATCGGAATTTAGTAGGAAATCACACTTCAACGCTTTGCTTCAAAAAGCTTTCAAGTCCCTTTTCCACTTATGACTACTTTCTAACTTCCCGTGCGGAGAGGCTCTCTCCGTTGTTGCAGCTTAAAGAGTCGTAATGTGTAAATGTGAGCTGCTAACGGCCATACGCTGTCGATATGTGCGCGCTTACATCAGGTCCCGGCGCTCCTGGAGGTCCCGTGCCTCCCGGCGTTCCATTTTTCCCCCGTTTCCCTCGCTCGCCCTGCATCGACACACACGGCGAACACCCCATGTGCCTCTTTTTCAAAGCGGAGAGGCGACATGGCGACGTACCTCTCGGCCGGGCCGGCCGGGGTCCCCCGGGGGGCCCCCGATGCCCGGGGACCCCCGCGTCCCTGCGCTCCCGCGGATGCCTTGGATTCCCTGAGCGCCCGGCGGCCCCGCCTCTCCCGGTTCACCCTGAGTTGATGATTAAAAACAACTGGCTTTTATGTTCATAGTTTTAAAAATGTTTTTCTTTTTTTTTTTTTAAATAAACCACCTTTTCTTCGAACAAGCATTCAAACCTTTTTGAAAGCAGACAGACCCTTGTTTTCCCATCACAGGTTATGATTCAGGTGCCAAATGCTCGAGAATAGCTTTCCAATTATGTGTAAAGATCACACACACAATGCTTTCAATGAGTCCCTCAGCCAATTAAATCCTCTCAAGTTAAAATAGAGACGAGATGCAAAGTCAATCAAGATCCAAGTGATTGCGCTGTAAAAGAAATTCTGAAATGAGGCGCGTCACCTTGTTGCCGGGCGGACCAGCGTGACCCTCGGGGCCTCGGTGGCCGATGCCTGGTTCTCCCTGCGCACACCACACCACTTCAACGATAATCTCGATCGCCGAATATAATAAATCCCATCTATACGAGCGTGTCGAGCGCACCTTTTGCCCCTTCTCTCCGACGTCCCCCTGCAGACATAAAGCAGCACACGCGGGAAAGTCACAGAGCACCTTGACGTTGTTCAAAGTGAGCAACGTGAGGGGAACACGCGCACTCGTTTAACAAGGGGAATTATTCATGCGAGCGCTTCATTAATCTAGCCGGCATCAAACGAGCGGGAAGGCCGGACGGCAGCCAAGCGTCCCCGCGGCTCTGACGCAACACGTCCAACGTGGGCGACACGCTCGCATTTGAGGGGGACGCTTCCGCACTCGCTTCTCTGCAACTTTTGGGATGCTCAACTCCAACTTTGTCACATGCTGTCACTGTTGGGAGGAATTCAACGGAGCAAACTGAACTTATTTTCACTTCTATTTTTGTTTGTCCCATAAAACAACACTTCTAATCTTGAGGCGGCATATCGCCACAAGGCTCCCGCAAAATGACGGAGGCGGAGTTAGGACACGTCTCTGACATTTGACGAAATTGGTTGATAATTTGTAAACATCACAGATGACAGAGGGCCTGACCTTTTGTATTGACTTGGGGAAGAAATATGAAATAGAGTATATTTGGACATACAAAGTTTACGCCCGAAAACGACAATATGCATTCTTCCACGGATGAGGTCTTAAAATTCCCAGGGCCCAAAAACTAAAAAAGAAAAATATATATGCGGTGTGTATGTCAAAGCATGTTTAATCCAGATTTGCAGAATTGTGTCGAATGACATCTTGAGAAATAATCACAGAGTTTTGTCACAGTAGTTTTGAAAATTAGCACCGGCTTGTTGATAATCATCATCGGGCATTGAGTGTTTATTTACCTTTGGACCTTGCATTCCAGCCTCACCCGGTTGCCCCTTTACAACGCAAGACAAGTAAAAAGTGAGCCCGTTTTCGAGAACACGGCATTTTAGCAAATGCGGTGGCCGTTACCTTGAGGTGAACAAGGTCAGGGGGGTAAGGGTGCCCACCTCCTTGCTCACCCGCCCTCTCCATCCCAGCCCTCCTCCTCTCCAGCTCGGCCTCCCCTGTCGCCGCTCCACTCCCCCTCTTCCTCCTCCTCCTCCTCCTCCTCATCAGGCCCGGAGCCTTCTTGCGCACTTCGCGTGGCTGACGCCATCAGGACCTGTCGCCGGATTCCACCTCGAATGTTCCTTTTCTAAAGTCATCATTGAGAGGCAAACTTACCTTTCGGGCCTCTTCACGCATTCAGATCAGTTTGCATCCATTCATGCAGTCGCTTCCACACTGTTTCTTTTGCATATGCTAGCGCCACCGCTGAGCCGATTCCCCAAAAACTTACCACTGAGTCAGACCGGTTCCTCTTGTTCCCGATTGGCGGTACCTGCCGAGTGCCCCCAAATGTTGGTGAGCACACATCTAAGCGATGATATTTAAATATAGTGACTTTGTGTGTGTGTGTGTGTGTGTGAAGAGAAGAAGCAGGAGACTTGAACAGTTATATTTTGCATCTTGAAAATTTTCACCAGTGATAATCAAGGAGTATTTTACATAACTGAGATGCATGTTTCAATAAATTAAAAAGTACACAAAAAAATTCTGTATCAAGGAGTGACTTTTTTTTGTGTGTTTGTTTATCTTTATAAATAAGTTGCAGGCTGTGGCATCCAAGGCTCCGCTCTCCACTTTATTTGCATTTTCACTGTTGTTGTGGCGTTCCCTTAAGAAGAACCGTTACAACGCTCGGTCAGTAATTAAGAGATGTCCTGTTTCAAAGATAAAGAGGGAGAGAGGGAAAAAAAAAAAGGTGCCGTTACTAACATCGCATTAAACCGAATAAGTGCGCTCACTCCCGATCAGGCAAGCGTTAAATCATGCTGCGGGTTTTCATGCTTTAACGCATTCCGGAGGTTCAAACGACGGGCTTCGTTGCCACTGGTGAAAATTTTGAGAGCGACTTCAAGAGCTTCGCATTTCAAGACACGCAATGATGTGCATGCAAGGTGCGTGGTTGTGTTAATCCAATCGGGCGTGCACCTTGTCCGCGTCCTGCGTGGTGATAGGAGGAAATGGCAGCGGCACCTCATCCTGTTTGTGGCATTTAAAAAAAAAAAAAAAAAAAAAGTTACAAAGAGCTCGACCTGACACGGTCGCAATACGTTTTTTTCGACTTTTCTATTCGGGTTCTGAATCAATTTGACCACATTTGTTTTTTTTTTTATTCAGCGGCTGAAGCAAGACAAGAACTAATCTGCTGTGACTTTCAAGAGTCACATGATGAGAGCTTTGAATCCACATTGTATTGAGACCAGTTTCCATCATTGAAAAGTTAAGTCAATTGAACTCTGTGGGCTGTGAGGACAACTCCATAGGCTGCCAATGAATGATTTAGGAGGTCGGTGTGCAATTAATGCGCTCCTTCTCAGAGGCGATGCGATTAAAGCGGCTCGTTAACGAGAAGGCGTCTGTGTGGCAGCCGGCGTCACTTCCAACTTCGGATGAGGCCGCCTACCTCCTCTCGCTCGGAATCTCGGGCCTCCTCTTCCTCCTCTTCCTCCTCCTCCGACCGCTCGCTCGCCTGGGAGGAGATGAGAGGAGAGATGGCGTTGCGATATCGCCGTTTGGCATTTGGGGGAGATGAAGTGAGAGAGGACATTTGTCTGAATGTCTGCTTTCTAATTTCATGACGTTACCCCCGCCAAGACTTCACTTTTTTCATGTCATGGGAAGGCAAGCAGTATAGAAAATGGATGGACGCTGATTATTATTATTATTTTTTTTATATACAACTATGGGGATTGTGGGGAGTTTTTTTTATTTTTTTATTTCTGAGAGTGTGACATGAGCATGGCTCAGTTTCATTCACCAGCTGATGCGTCTGCCTCGTGTGCCGTCCTTTATTTCCTCTGCCCTGGTCAACAGGCGTGACATGAGAAGATTTGTCGTCAATAATCAGGACTTTTCAGCTGGTGTGCAGATTTCCGCATGTAAATCTGATATTTACCTTCCCCCGTTCCCTGTTCGGCCTCTTTCGTCCTGCGCTTTTCCTTCCTTCAGATAGCGCGAGCGCCTGGACGACATCTCCCGCTCGGGCGGAAATTGTCTGACGAAACACGAACGCTTCAATACTGGAACAAAAACTCACAGTTATTGATCAACCTACCTGGTTTGAAGTGAAATTAAAAGTGGAGTTGACGGGAGTCAGATTGGTTTTGGCTGACGACGTTCCATTGACTTTCTTCTCTTTGGACGGCCCCTCAAGCGCATCCCCCAACTCCTTTTCCTCTGTAGTTTCATTCCAAGAGTCCTTCAAGCGGGGAAAATATTGTGAGCTCGTGTTGTACACTTTGTGTGAGCTTGACGGACAAATCACTCACAGGCTGCGTTGGTTGGTCCAACTCAAAATCCCGAATGGCGTCCACTCGCGGCTGACTGGATAATTCAATGTTGAGCGCGCTCTGCCGAGATGACGCGACCGCATGTAAAGAGCCCCCGTCGCGGTACGTAAACGGCGCAAGGTGACACGACATACTGTGTATTTGGTGACGACGTTGGACGTTCGTGCGCCTTCGTTTCCCGCGTCTGCATTTTGCTGAATTTCGCTCCCGAGAGTGTGAAGTAGCTCCTCGATGCCGCCCCGCAGCAGCCTGTCAATCAAAACCTTCAACAGGGGCAGCTGGGAAACAAGCAAAACACATTCAGATCGACAAAGAACAAAGAAGAATCTGCAGTCTGCACGGCGGACACACCTCGATGCCGTAAGTTTCAAACATGGCTTCGATGTCCTGAAGAAGAAAAGCGCAATCACGTCGCCGAGATACTTTTCAGTTAAAACAACGAGCGAGAACATAAAATAAAAGGTAATTTACAGTCATCTCCAGTGATTTCCCAGAGGCTCCAGTATCACCCTGCAGAAGGAAACCGCTTTGTCAATGACCAATTCTGTACTTCCATTAAATCTCCACTTGACTGCGACCGATTGTACCTTTTCCCCTTTTATGCCCAGGTCTCCTTTAGCTCCCTGAAGACAAAAGTCAAACTGGCAAATTAGCTTCTGTATTGATTTATTCTTTGGAATAAAGCCTCATTTCCACGTTACCTTCATTCCCGGAGAGCCCTGAACACACACACACACACAAGAGACAAGAGGAGGGCGATATTGGAAGGTGCAAGGACTGGCACTCAGCGGCAAGCGCTGGGCGGGACACTCACGGACGCTCCTGGAGGACCCACGGGCACGGGAAAGGCTTGGCGGATCTCGTCGACGGTCGCGCCCTGTCAACGGACACCCGGCCGGGTGAAGTCGATGCAAAAGACGGCAGGCGGGGATGTTTTTACCTCTGCGGTGACGAGGAGCTGCTTCCCGGGCAAACCCGGAGGTCCCAGTTCTCCTTTACTGCCATCTTTACCCTGAAAGGCAACAACCGGGCTCAACTTGTTGTTTTTCTCTCCCTTTGCGTCTTTATTTCACTTTAAAACACTTACGTTTGCCCCTGTGTCCCCTTTCTCCCCCTGGAATGAGACATTGAATGATAAATGACCGCAGTTTTTCAAATGGTTTTTTTTTTTTATATTGTTTGTGATACATTTAGGGACCTTTTTGCCTTCTTCCCCTTTTTGTGCTCCCTCTCCCTGCAAAAAGAAATAGGTGTCGAATTGAACTGAGCTAGCGAAAATAAGCAAGAGTCGGCACGTCTGAATGTTCCTCACATCTTTTCCCGGGAGTCCACGCTTGCCGTCGATGCCGGCTCTTCCCTGGAGAGCAAAGAGAACAATCTATGAGCACCCCACGGGCGACGCCTCTCACGTCCCGAAATAATATCCCGGGAACAATCTACGATTATAGTAACGGCGTCACCGGAGCTCCCGGTAATCCTGGCATTCCGGCGATCCCCAGCCAACCTTGTTCGCCTCTCTCGCCCTTCTATTAAAAGCGCAAACAGGAAGCAATTCTACTCGTGTGCCCAAAATATTTTCTTCATTGATTTTGTTTTTTTACTTTTGGTACACTTACTGAGCCAACCTGTCCCTTTGGTCCCCGCTCCCCCTGCAGTTCAAACAAAAATGAGTTAAGTGGGTATAAAAGTGGACGCGTGTGAAAACAAGAGCTTCCTACAACCTTTAGGCCAGGTTCTCCCGCTGTGCCATTAAGCCCGTTTTCTCCGGAACCGCCCTGCACACAATCACACGTATGCGTGAGTGCAAACGGGAGTGAAAATACCATCGTGTTTTAAGAACTTTGTACACCAACCGGAGAGGATCCCGGTAGTCCGGGTTTACCCTCGGGACCCTGTGAAAGGATGGAAGATTTGAAGTCGGAAGGCGACTGTACTCGTTTTCACACGAGCCTCGGATGGCTGCGAAGAGCCCGATGTGCACATTGTTTACGAGAACAGGAAGCGGGCTCACTCTCGGTCCGGGCAGGCCGATTCCGCCTCTTAAACCCGGCTCTCCGGGCTCGCCCTGATAGAAACAAGTTCAGTGGTTTAAGAGGGCACATGAGGAAAAAAAATGCCCTTGGGGAAAATCAAATTAATGTGATATCGATAAAGCCACCTTGATCACTCTGGTGAAGATATTGTCCCCGACCGCCTGGGGGGGAGAAAAAAAAAAAAAAAAAAAAAAAAAAAGAAACAAAAGATCGAGAGTGTTAATTTCGCGACTTTACGAGCGCCGCTGCAATAAATGGGCCGGTTAAACATGACCGGACTGATGAGAAGCTGTCACACTCGTTTGCATGAAAGGTTTGTTTACTTGCGTTCCCGGAGGTCCAGGTTTTCCCTTTGTGACGACAGAAGACACACGCACACAGACACAGAAAAATAAAACCGTTCAAGCAAATCAAAAGGCCGTCACTTGTCGCATTTGCAGGAAATAGAAGGTGCGCTGAAGGGTGACACACAATAAAGGCAAAAACAAAGATATCGGAATAGCCATCGCGTTGACAAAACAAAGCGGCGGATAAGAAGGGAAGGCTGCATCGTGAATGCAAACGCGCGCGCACACACCGGCTCGCCTTTGTCGCCTTTTTCGCCGTCACGCCCCTGGACGGAGACACAAAAAAAACATTTCATTACAAGTCATCATTGACAAGTGACAATTACACGGGAAAATGCTTTATTATTTGAATTGCAGAAGATCTTACAGTCAGGCCAGTGTTTCCAATATCTCCTCTCTCTCCTGGTTGGCCTGGTAGTCCTAACGGGCCCTGATCAAAAAGTACAACAACAACAACATCCCTGTGAACATGAATTGTCTTAATAATTCCTATTTACGTAATATTGTAGCAAACAAAAGTCAAATACCCGAATTCCTTGGTCACCGGATGCTCCTTGTGGCCCTTGTTCCCCCTGTGAAAGACAAAGTGAGTTGATGAAAAACAACAACAACAACATCGCATGCTACGATGTTCTGGGCTGGGGCGGCACCTTCATCCCTTGTCCTCCTTTTGGCCCGGCTTCACCCTGCACACAAGGTCAACACTTGCGTTAGAATGCTAGCAATTACACAAGGAAGATCGAGAAATGCTAGATTTGGAAGTTTTTGAATAACTTGTATGACGGCTGTGACAACCTCATGTGATTGTACTTACATCTTTACCTGTTAATCCTGCTTCTCCAGGATTTCCATGTGAGCCCACGTCGCCCTTGTCACCTTTGGAACCATCCGGTCCCTGTCCAACAAATTATTTGGATGGTGATGATGATGATGATGATGTCCCGCACGCAGCTTTACGTTGATATTTGTCATTACCTTTGCTCCCGGTTTTCCAGATAAACCGACATTTCCCTGGGGATGATAGCAATAAATATATATATATATATATAAATAAATAAAAACCAAAATATAAATGTAGCAAAAAAAAAAAAAAATGGTGGATGAGTTATTTAGGGACTCACCCGCTCGCCGTTTTCTCCCTTTAGTCCCCCCTGTCCTGGAATCCCAAAACCTGGACTTCCCTGAACACACACACACACACACACACACACACACACACACACACACACCAATTCAACTCCAGCTGAACACTCCCTATTTGAACATTTTGGTACTTTTTAACAATGCAACCTTTTCTCCTTTGTCTCCTCGTTCGCCCTTTGTTCCCAGAGGGCCGGCGGGACCGGTCGGGCCGACGTCTCCCTGCAGGACGGGAAACGTGACGCATCAATCGGCGAGCGGCTCCAGAGGGGCCGGGCTCGCTGAGTCATTCAGCGCAAGTGCAAAACGCTAATGAGAGAAACTCTTAATTGTGTTTGACTGGCGGGCCCAGAGGAGAACCCGCCACGATAGCGTGTTCCAAAACAATCAGCACTTCCCCTTCGACTGATGGCGTCACCTTGATAGCGGCAGGAAGTACTCACCCGGATGCCCTTTTTGCCAGTGGGACCAATAATCTGTTATAATGGGACATACATTATTTATTATTTTTTAAACGAAGCGATGAAAATGGACTAATTAGCAGCCCCCCAAAAAATTGCATTGGGCGGTCCTTACACCCTTGGTGGCGTCTCCGGGGGCTCCTCTTGGACCTTCATCTCCCTTTAAGCCGATTGGTCCTGTCGGTCCCTGGAAGAAGTATGACGCACAATTTTTACATTGTGTGTGCTTTCAAGGTTTTTGGATATTAAGGCGTCCAAAATAAAAAATAGGAGCAATGTTGGAACGTTCAAAAACAATCCGACGCAACTGCTGGTTCTCCACTTTTTCAATAGGCTTTAAATAAAGAGGGTAATGAAACAAACGGGGAGATAGCATCTTTGTGACGAGGGGAGGTTGTGGCGAGCGAAGTGAAATTAAAATCAGCGACGCGGTACAAAACGTGCCACGTGTAAAACATCTCCATGGAAGCTTTGAGGATTTGGCTGACATCTCGCGCGTAATCGCCGGCATCTCTCACAGAGGCTCATTTAAGAGACGGAGTGAGCAGCTGTGACAATAACGTCCGACGAGATGTTCCACTCCAATTGTGACCGTAACGTCTCCGCCTTTTCAGTCAAATATAAAGTGCAATTTGTCTGCCGAAACATCATCACAAATCACACTCACTGTTGGTCCTTGTGGTCCACCGGGTCCCCTTTCTCCTTGTTGCCCCTAAAAAGAAATGCATTTGCTCATTTGAGACTCATTCCCTTGCTAAAAGTGATCAGTAAAATGTACAGTCTCATGAGAGAAATGTATGTGTGCGTTTGGACTCACCTTGTCCCCTTGCTCGCCTTTGAATCCCTTTTTCCCCTGCAGGGGGGAAGAAAAAAAAAAAAAAAAAAAAGAACTGGCAATGAATTCTTCCATGGCTAATTTCTCAAAAACCACTGAGCAACAGTTAACGCTGTCATCTTGTTCGCATTCACTGCTATTCTGAGTCAAATGTGAACGAGGTGGCCGATGATGACATACAGACCCGAGGTCCTATGGCTCCTTGGAAGCCTTGTTCTCCAAGTTCACCCTGCACAGACACACGATAACGTCATCCCAAATCAAATCAAATTCAACGAATAAAATGAAGTACGGATTACCTTCGGGCCGACCGGTCCCGCTACGCCCACATTTCCCTCCAAAAAAAAATACGCATGAATGAAACTTGTATGAGAACGACCCGATTGCAGTTGGACGCTTTAGTTTTTTAAAATTTCCGACTACAAAGTGCAGTTCTCGTACCTTCTCTCCCGGCTCCCCGCAAAGGCCCCGAGCACCTTGGAAGCCAAGTCCGTCTTCACCCTGCAAGAGTTTTCATTTAGCGAGGGGAATCACAGAGACATTTTGTTGACACAGTCACCTTCTCTCCTTTGACACCCGGTACGCCACTGACTCCGATTGGTCCGGGCAAGCCTGCGACTCCCTTGATGGTTGTGGGAACCAGAAAAGGATTTTTTTACCAATATTCGTAACGTTGTGTATATATATTTGAACCCTAATGACATCTGCACTTACATTGCTTCCAGCTTCTCCGGTGTCACCCTTTGTGCCCGGCTTCCCACGTAAACCCTTTCAGAGGGACAAATGTCAAATGTAAAAGTCGCACTAAAGGAATAGCCAAATTGTTGCGTACCTTTTCTCCTGGCTCGCCACGATCCCCCTTCAAATGAAAGTACAAGACATGATGAATAAGGACGGCCGTACATGTAAAACATCGACATGAAATCCTTTCGTTACCTTGACAGAGATGCCCGGCGGTCCTGGTGGTCCTGCCGGGCCAGGCAGACCCGGGACTCCAATATCTCCAGGAGGTCCCTGGGGACCCTGCCACGTGATAATATTTCATTGGTCGTTTGTGGAAACATCCCCCAAAACGTCTGAGCGGGAGACTCACTGAGGATCCCGGTTCTCCTTTTGTCCCGGGGATGAGGTTTGCATCTGGGGCTGCTATCACATAACCAGGTTCCCCCTGTGACGATACACACAATACACATTGTTACTTGCGCGTCATTGTTCCAGCTACACATTAAAGCATCCAAAAACTTACTCGCTCTCCTCTCTGGCCTTTTGGACCAGTAGGACCTTGAGGACCCTGTCATCACATAATCATGGGTCACGATTTAAATAAACACACGTCTTCCTTATTTCAATTTTACCATTTCGCCCGGTACACCTGGCGTGCCCTGAAAAATAAGAAAAGATCCATTACGGACCGCAACGCGTGCTCATACAATATACGTTTCTCGTCTTCGGAGTTAACCAACCCGCTGGCCGGCGGAGCCCGGTGGTCCAGTTCTTCCTGGGCGGCCGGGCAGTCCGGGAACGCCATCTGTTCCGGGAGGTCCCTGTCAAAGTAAAGCGATACGGCCAACGCGTCAACAGCAAAACACGATCAAATACAACACAACAACATCGCACAACACAGTTGCAGCTGTTCCGCTCAGTAAAACAATCCAGATTTAATTTGTCGGTGAACACGTGCACCTTACCTTTTCGCCCTTCTCGCCTTTGGAAGAAGTAAAAGGATCATATTGTCCGGGAGTTTGCCTGAAGCGCTACAGAAACAAACAAACCTCTCAGGTAATGTTTAAAAACGCTCCGAAATATAATTTTTCAATCAAACTTACCAGCCCTCCTCCCAAACCGTCGCCCTGAAAGAATGATGTCCGTTGTGGATTTTATTACACACAAGTATTGTTTTCGCGCACAACGTTGTCGCATTCACACTCACCCGTTCTCCTTTCTGTCCCTGAGAAAAGACACAAGACGACATCTTCAGTGCATTTGTAACTACTGTGTTTGAAATATGAAATCTAGTGCACTTGCTCAACTTACCTTGACACATTGGCAGGGGGCCTGAGGTTTCGCCAGCTCCTTCGGGTCATCAGTGGGCGCGTCCAGCTGAGTTAACGCAAAATGAACGGCGAGAATCGAAGTGGCACGTCAGCGTAATTGTTCAAGTTTCTCCTCTTACCTCCTCCTCGTCATCGCGCAGCTGGAACTCCGAGAGGAGCTCCACGCTGCAGACGCTCCCGACGAATTCCCTCTCGACGGACGGAAAGTCATCGAAGGTCGGCGCGTAGAAGACATTTTTGTATCTGCCGGGAGCCGCGATTCTCCTCAACTCCTGCAGGTCGGCGTTGGCGACGCCCACCGCCAGGACGCTGACGCCTACGGAAAACAGAAATGAGTTGAAATTGAGGGGGGGAACTCAGCCCCAGACGCTGATGGACTTTTGACTGACCAAGAGCGCGCGCGATCCTGGAGGGTGGCTCCACGTTGTCCTGGGCCCTGCCGTCTGTTATCAGCACCAGAACATGGGCCACGTCCTGCCTCATGCCCGCAGACTCCTGAAACGTCTCCTGCAGGACATAGCTGATGCCCTTTCCTGGGTTTAGACAGGCACAAAAGTGCAAGAAATTAGATTCTTGTTAGTGTGTGGCAGTGTTTCGTGTGTTACAAACCTGTCTTGGTGTTGCCCCCTGCGTAGCGTAGTCCCCTCAGTGCCCTCAGGACAGAGTTCCGGTCTTTGTGATCGTTGAGTTGGAATTCAATTCGAGGATCGTCACTGAAATGGACTACGGCTATCTGAGAGAGGGAAGAGAGAATTTCAATTTTATTGTGTTAATCATTCCCAGCGGTTTGGTTACCGGACACGTACTTGTGCGCCTTCGGGACCAATGACCGGGAAGTAGGTGACCGCCCGGAATATGAAGTCCTTGATCTTGTCAAAGTTGTTAGCGCCAATGCTGGACGACTCATCCACCAGGAACACCATGTCCACTTTGCTCTGGCTGCAATCTGGCAAAACACCCAACGCGTGTGTCAGCAAAGTCCGCAAGTGGTGGAATTATAATGAGGAAGAATATAAAACACCTGCTCGCGTTGGAGCTGTAGTCACTCCGCTAGGAGTAGTTAACTGGGGGGAGGTGCCTATCGGATGACTCGGGGTCTTCTTATCAGTCTTGATCGGCGGAACAACAACAACGGGCTGCCTGGTGCTTCTAGTGGCTGTCTGAGGGGTTGCGGCGCCGGCTGTGACGTGAGGCGCCACCGTAGCTGGCTGAGGCCTCGGAGGTTGCGGTCCCACTGAGATGAACAGAAGCAAAACAATGGATTGTTACATTCAAGAAGAAAAAAAGGTCCGTGAGCCTCGTGAACCTCCCTTACCAATCCTCTGGTAAACAGTGCTGATTGGGCCCTCCACATGCCCGTACAAAGGCCTAATGGAGAAAATATAGGTTCTGCCATACAGGAGATCACCAACTTGAAAGGAGGTGAAACTGAGACCCAGCGTCTCTTTTTTAGTCTCAAACACTGAAACACAACACAGTCATTATTTCACATTTTCCAGAAGCAATTGGTTTATCATCGAGTTTTCTTGGCCACCAGTTATTACAACCTCCTGCCAAAATACAGAAAAACAATGAAATGTGAAAGAAACCCAAAACAATATAATGCGTTTCCCTTCACCACTTGAGAGCGCTTACGCCGTGAGTCAATACAGGCAATACAATAACACGTCACGCTTGTCATATCCGCTTCAAACCCTGGGGTACGACTCGGATATTGATTCAGAGAAAAATACGACACTCAGACAAAACAGGATGACGACGACGATTAAGATACAATACGCAAGGAGGAGTGCAGTACATCATCCATTCCAGTGGAGCGGGTGTTACGTCGACGGTTCGGACCTGAGATGTGCCGCCAGCTGAGAAGGTACCCGGAGACACCCGCCACTCGGTTCCAGCTCAGAACAGTGCTGCTGTCCGTGGTGTTCCTAGCCGTGAAGCCGGTCACTTTTGGAAGGTCCACTAAAGTCCAATCACAGAGAGAAAAGTTCTGGTCTGCGCATCCGGAATATTCTGCTGGGATGGCTCACATGTTCGTGCCGTGACCAGGACGGAGCTTCCCTCCCGGCTGCCCGCCACGGGGGACACCTGGATCTTGTAGGCCGAGCCCTCGTGTAGGTTCTTGATCGTAAAGGTCGTCACACCAGCCGGTAACACGTGGGACTTCTCTTCGCCCCCTAGTGGCGTAAACGGCTAGTGAAACATTTTTTAGATACCACAGTGATTCTGACCTTAAAAGTCCTTGTAAAGTGAAAAACAAACAAAATGAGAAGTCTTTGACAGACCACAAAGAGTGCTATTTACAACCCTACCAAATTTGAAAGAAAAAAAAAAAAAAAAAAAAAAGAAAATCACAAAGTATACAAAATGAGGCTTTAAAATGGTGAAATCAAGCCGTTCTCTCAGCTCTGTGGGCGTGTCCGCTGAAACCACGTCGCGCTCCAATGTCAATCAAACACCACTTCTACCACCTGGGAACAAAAAAAAACATTTAAAATTCGCTCATAAATGTAAGCAGGATCTCACCCTTGAAGTGGATCCAGGAGATTTTGTAGCCGGTTGCACCAGGTGTTTGTTTCCAGGAGAGAGTGACAGAGTTAACGCCGGTGTCCACAATCTTGACCTCCCTCACCAGCTTCGGTGGTTCTGAGTCCAAGGCAGCAGCTAAGGAATTGAAACACACAAAATTATACTTTGTGACATCGCGACAGAAACCCTGAGGAAAACATCCGATAGTTCACTACCTGTTACTTGAGTTAAGGAGATTTCCGGTCCCTCCGTATTGCCGTATATTGCACGGACTGTGATCGTGCAGGTGGATTGTGGCTTCAGCCCGGTGATGTGATAGAAGAGAACGCTGTGGTCCAAGTAGCGTGACTGGGGGCTGCCATCATCTGCAAACATTGAGGTGCACACATGGGTGACAAAACCCAGGCAGAAACCCCAGAAGGGACAAGAACATTACCAGTGTTCCAGGTGAGTTTGTACTCAGTAGCGCCAACTATTGGGCTCCACTGCACATCTATGGAGGTGCCGGTGTAGGATGTCACCTCAAAGCTAGACACATAACCTAAAGGAGCTGAGATCGAATGAGAAGGTCAGCATCAATCTTGTAATACTAACATTTGGGTCATGTTGCAGTCCATCTAAAACCCGGACGGGTACCGACATGTTCGCAAGGTTGCGGTGATGCCGGGCCCGACCACCGATCCAAAGAGCACGTAGAGAGTCAACGCGTACTCGGTGTCATGAGCGACATTCTTCAGCTGGTACTCGGTGGTGGTGCCGTTCAGCGCCAACTGCCTCGGGCGATCCCGTCCCACAAATTCTGAGGAACGACAACACATTAGCGGAAGCTCCCGCCGGGACGATAACTTCCGACACACCTGTAGTGGGTCCCCAGGCCAGCCGGTATCCCGTGGCCCCTGACACGCTGTTCCACGAGATGACAGCGCTGCTGGTGCTCACGGCTGACACCTTCAGGGTTTGCGCCACGCTGCTTTCCACTGATACGGACGACGTCATTGTTAAGTAGAAAATAGAATCCATCACTCTCTCTCGCGCAGTATTTACATGTCTTGACTTTGGCGGATGTGACAGCCCCCTCTACGTCTCCAAAGATGGGGTTCATGGCGACGGTGTACTCGGCACCTGCGTGCAGGCCCTGGATCACGTAGTAGTCAAAGGTATCCCTGAGGTTGACGTTCTCTATGTGGCCATCTGAAAGCACAGAGGAACGCACGGGAAGCGGCATGTAAAATCTAAGCTTCGTACGGTAGTTGTCAGGCTGCATTACCTGGCGACGCCCACGTGAGACGAAATCCTGTAGCGCCTTTAACTGAAGTCCATTTGACCTGCACAGTGTCAGTGGTTGCATTCTGGACCAGCAGTTCTTGAATTGCTACCAGCTTTACTAGTGCACACAAACACGTCCAAACAAAATATGAAAATGTTGACATATTCATATTTGATCAGACAACATAGAAGCTTTTGATCATTCCTGCACATACGCTAAAAAAACGGACAACTCAGAGAGCTCGTACAGAACAACACCACCCTCCTGTGGACATGGTGAAGTACTACTACTACTGAGTTGTGCTTTTAAAAAAAAACAAACAAAAAAAAATAAATCTGCATCTCCAACATTATTTTTTACATTTTGATTATATAATTTACAGGAGGATATGAGCCTGTGTGGGTGCCAATCAAAACTAATAATTAGTCTGAGAAGTCACATTTTAAAATGAATAATAAACCTACATGTCTTTCCCTCGATGGAAACGGGTTCACTCGGTCCCTGCGGGTAAACCGCAAAAATACTGACGGTGTACTTTTTGTCCTCCTCCAGGCTGTCAATCACGTGAGAGGAGGCGTCTCCCGGGAGCAGCTGCTCGTACACGAAGCCCGGTCGGTCGGCTGCGTTTGAGAAAGCGGGACATTCCTCCATCGGACACAAATAAGGAGGACCGATAACAGTTGCGTGTCGTCATCGTATGTACCGTACATCTCGGGATGACGATCTTGAACCCGTTGAGCTTCTTCAGAGGGGGCGTCCAGCCCAGACGTAACGAGAAAAGACCCTCTTCGATAACTCGGAAATTTAACACTCGAGGCAACGGCGCTGAAAGACAAGAGTGCTCAGGATCGGAGGAGGAAAACAACATTTGGGGGTTTTAGCGTCGCATTTACTCGTCTGGGCAGTAGTGGTTACGGACTCTCCGACTAGACTGGGATACACGGAGTACACAGTCAGGGAATAAGAAGTTTTTGGGTCGAGGTCTTCCACCAAGACCGTTGTCATGTCTGCTTTCAGATCAATCTTGCAGAAAAGAGAGCAGACGGCAGAATGAACGACTTTTCCAGATTTGTGTACCTTTTGCACCTGCCTCACCTGTCTCTGCTGTGGGCGAACGGGTTCTCCTCTGGAGCCGAGAGGGACGACTAAGAGTCGATAGCCTGCGACGTCCCCAGTGGCCGCCGTCCACGTCAGTCTGAGGGAGCCGTAGGCCAGCTCGCTAACCTGCAGATCTTTTGGACCCGTGACTGGCTCTTTGACTGGACGCACAAACCCAACAAATACATTATATTAAAAAAAAAAAAAAAAAAAAAAAAAAAAAAACCATGCAATAATACACTCAATTTTCACTTTATTAGACAGGCTTATGAGATGAATTCTTTTTGTGATGATATGCGTGCGCCTCTCACCGGGCTGCAGCTTTTTGACGGGGCGCGGCGGTTCGGAGGCGGTGAAACACACGCGACGTGACAATTTGGGGAGCGCGGCCTCCAGCAGGGGGAAGCCAGCGCCCCTCAAGAGGTGCTCCTCGTACGGATGAGACACCGTCAGCCTCAGCTCGGCCTCGTCGGCTCCCCTCACGCCTGGACACAAGAAGCGTGCCGATCGATATTTTCTCACTCCCAACTGCAATCCACCGGGGGGAGCTGTGGCATTGGCAATGGCGTCACAGTTGTACAGTCGTCTGTGCGCCGGCCTTTGGTTGTCGAAGTAGCAGCGATGAAACAGCATGTTTTCTACAAGCTGACTCAGGCATATGCTTTCAAATGTTTTTTTTTTTTTTTTTTTTTAATTTAGCTTAATTGCACACTTGGATGTGCAAAAGAGTATTTCTGGCATGACAGGGCTGTAATCAATTTGCCTTGTGGCACTCACTCGTGAACGCCTAAAACGTATGTACACATATATGCGTTGGTTTTTGTTTGTTGACAAGCATGCATCCGCAGCTTTGCTTCACCACAGCGGTGATGAATAAGAGGAGCGGCACTCTGTGTCAGAGGTGTAGCTGAATCGGCCGCTGAATAATTGCCGCAATTAGAGCGAGATTGGCTAATGAGCAGTAATTATTGCAGTGGTCGCAGCAAGGGGGGTGAGGGGTGGGGTCGGATGCACGCGCGTGGAGGGAAGGAAGTAGTGCAAATGGACTTGGGGGAGGGAGGCGGTATCCATCATTTGCATGGACAGATGAATGAATTTGTCACTTTTTCAACGATGCGCATCGGCATGCTGTACACCTCATATTGAAATAAGAATCTCGCACAATCGCAAGGTTCCGGGGGCAGAATTCAACGACTCGCAGGACATGAGCTTCTAGCAGCGGCGGTCCCGATAAGATGCGAGGGAGGCCGCCGCAGTGCGGATGTTGAGGGAAGCGGCAATGGCGGCTCACCGACAGCATAGAGGGAAATCCCATTGTCGGCCACTTCTTTGGCTGCGGCGTCAAAGGGGTCGTCCGACGGTCCGTTCGTTATTAAAATGGCCACCTAAGGAGAAAGTGGAGGCTGAAAAGGTTGTATATAGTAGGTAGTGCCTTGAGACAAAAGTTGATTTGTTCCATGGCCAAGCATATGTACTCATTTATTTATTTAAAAAAAAAAAAAAAAAAAAAAAAAAAATGTAAATAGGAGAAATCGCACTCAATATTGTACTTCATGAAAACATATTTGTCACAAAATTTAAGAACCGTTTTCACCGCATTTTTTGCTTCAATTCAATGGACATGATGCTGCTCCTTCTCATACAGATATACATGGAGACAGTAGAAACTCCTCAGTTAGCTGCAGTAATATTAGTCTTTCGTTGCAGAGGATAAAGAACATATGCCCGTGAATATTGTTATTGTTATACCATCTGTCCATGCGTTGCTCCACCATTTGTGTTCTAACCCGTTGCTTGAAGGCTTATGACATCGTGAAACTCAGATTTTCTGCCAGCCCGTCCGTCTATGGTGGTTTTGCATTGTGCGCTAGCAATAAGCTAAAGGGACTTTCCTCGGGCTAAGTTACATGGCTATTATGTGTGTTTTTTTCTGTTACAATTCTACATTCTACAGTTTAAACATTTGCACAGTTGTGTAGCTAAATAATTAACAGACCAATGTTTGGTTTAAAAAAAAAAACTCATTTGAACACAGCATCACGCTCGCTAAAGCCCCCCACAGATTTGTTCACGGTTGAGTTCATAATTGAATTTATAATTGAATAAATCAAGCGAATAGAACAAGCGGGAGGCGCGACTGTGACTGAGACCAGCTATTGGCTCATTAATAAAAATTAAGCAAAGTTCACAAAAAGTTCACGAAAGAAGAAGAAGAGGCAGGACGGCATCAATATGAGATTGGAGCTGCTGCTCGCATTGCGCCTTGCAAATTCAATATATCAGCCTAATCCTCTCCCCGCTGCCTTCCAACGTCAAGTGCAAAATTATTCACACGCACACTCAGAAGATAGCGGGCTGATGGGAATGCTAACGGGCAGCGTTAGTCTGAGTCTCCGCACCGCTGATAGAGAGGGAAAATACTTCACATTTTATCACTTGACAAGTTTAGTTGCCGTCTGGCGCAGGCGGCAACTAAACTACTGACTTTAATGCGCTCTTTTTTTATTCCACCCTATTGGAAAACAGGCCAATCACAAGCCTCCTTTATCGGGAAAGTAAGCGTTTTTGCTGACATAAGTGGATGGACGTCTGCCGTTTAACCAAAGTATTAGTCTAACTTGATCACACGGTGGACCCATTAAGTACCTTGGGTGCGTGGTCTCGACTGATTGCGGGGCTGAAAACCTGGTCCACGAGAAACCGGAGGGCGGCGCCCGTCTTCCTGGCTCCGCCTTCATAGGGAAGGACCCCGACGGCCCCGAGCACCTCCTCCAGAGAGCTGTAGTCGGTCAAAGCGATGCGCATCCTAGAAGCCAAACAGGAAGTGAGGCCAGACACGAACCTGACGCGCTCGCACGTCGGCTTTTACCTGGGGACGTCCCCGAAGACGGTGACTCCGAAGCGGACGCCCTCGGATCCTACGAGGCTGTCCTGGAAGGAGGAGATCATTGCCGAGATGAAGTCTTTAACCGCGGAGAAACCACCGGGGCCCACACTCCACGACTCGTCCACCAGGAACACGATGTCCGCCTGCACCACCGTCCTGCATGCTGCCATACATTGTGCAATTAAAAAGGGATAAGCAAAGCCGTTTGTCCTTCAATGTCCCAAAACTGTCACCTTACCAAAAACAGCACTTTCGAAACTGAAATTCCGACGCATGCTTTGAACAGGGAAACATTCCCAAAGGCCCAAATACAGATTTTAACAAAGTATTTGTATTTGTTTATGTTCGGATACATTTGGCATCAAAAATTATATTTGTATTGGTTTTTAATCGGACAAGCTTTGCTTGGAACGATTTTATTTTGTGCGTGTGTATATTGTGAAAATTAGTCGCATGCTTTGAATGGGAAAACTCAAGCCAGTCGTCCTAATATTAAAAAAAAACAAAAAAAAACATTATTTAATTAGTTTGTGTTAAGGGATGCGCAGATACCACTTTTTTGAGACGGAGTACAAGTACATTTGAGTACTCACTGATACCAAGTAACGATACTTGATAATGCCATTCCATCTTGCAATGGGAATGAAAATGTGTTTTATTTGAAGCAAATATTCTTCAAAAGCAAAAACGATCAAAGAAACGAACTTTTCTTCACTTTTTAGAGAAACAACTGGTCCCACTGGCAAAGTATTATTAGTGTCGTCGTATTAGGAGCATTTCTCTGAGGACGAGTTCGACGACAGCTGCTACTGGATACCAGTATCAGTATATCAATGCATCCCGAGTTAAAATAAATGCGGGATGAAAAATGGCATTTCCACAGGGGCATTTTTTAGTTGTCTCAGTTTTTGTAGAAACAGATGACAACGTTTGGGCAAATTCAACACAGCTAAAATACCTTCGAAAAATGAACGGCACAAAACATCCCTCGGGGTCTAAAGGGTAATTAATATTAAAAGGATAACTGCCGAACGTCCCAACAACTAAATATTCCTCTTGTCACTAGATGGCAGTCTTGCCTCATCACGCTTTCCTGCTCACATCCTGCAGCAAGCGCCACAAAGTCCCGTGAATGCTTAATGAGACAAGTCAGCCCCAAAACGGCATCGATATTCCGAGCACTCCCGCAATAAAACTTTACCACAGCAATGAGGAACGCGTAGAATATTAAGGTAAACACAGCCCGCCTCTTCACGCCTGCCCGAGCTAACAGGCGCTTTCATGGCGTGAGCAGACAAATCCATATCCTGCCAACGAGACGTTGGCCTGGCAGAATTTTGTGCCATGTTGGGAATGGTCTGCTTTTGGAAGGTTCAATTTTTGTTTGATTTCTAAAAGGATGGCGTGCGGCATTGTGTTGAACAACCGAATGATTAACAGTCGTTCAGCGGATAATAAAATCTCAGGGTTTCAAAGATACAATTCAGCATCTAATTAAAAGCCTTTTCAGGACTTTTACACCAGTAGGAGACTATAATTCCCCATATATCGCCGCCGTCTAGCAGAAACCTTGTCAGTCCAAATATAGTCACAAACCGATATTACTGATCTATCCCTACGCCGGCTGTTACTTTTTAGCATTATTAACTCATTTCAAGTATTAATAATAGCTTAAGGAAAAAAAAACAAAAACACTTGCTCTCTTGAACGCTCAAATGTCAGACGTTTTGTAAAAGTGCACCTCTTCCCTCACTCTGCGGGAGCCGTGCGGCATTGCGTCGCCTCAAGATTGAACGTCTGGATGTTTTATTGTTTTGTTTTTGTTTTTTTTATAATAAGTGAAAAATAGGTTAAATACAATTGAGTAAGCAGGAACTGTCAGCCGTGAATTTAAGTGCGTGTAGATTCAATTCCATCGATAAAAGTCAGCTCATGGTTTCGTTGACTGCTTCCCTCATGGCTCGAAGAGCTTTGAGAAAGAGTTTGGGGAGATGATACAACCACAGTCTTTTTCCTGCCATTTTAATCAATGATGGCGCTGTAAATAAGCATTTCTTTTAATGTATTAAATTAGCAATTGAACAAGTTGACTGAATTACATCATGTTGATGCAGGAAGCGTGACGTCATACCTTCAGCTTGTGCCGTGACGCTCGGACACGGGAGGCAAAGCAACAGGAGAACGATGCACACAGAAGAGCGGCCCATTGCTCTCCTCCTCCTCCTCCTCCTGGTCGTCGTCCCGTTCCGATCACCCGCTCCTCCTCCCGCTGCCGCCTCGCCTCGCCTCACAAATCCCCTTGCAGGACGGCGCTCCGGGATCATCAATTCCCGCTCCTCTTCCCTCTAATCTGAGACAGGGAAAGTCAAAGAGAGATAAAACGTGAGCAGCCATTTTTTTTTAACATTCCGTTGAACTTGCTTGCGACGGGGCCCTTTGTCGACGCGCGTGGCCGCGATGCATGCAAATCACACACTATCATCTATTTACTACATTATTGAACTAATCAAGGCGAGGAGGGGATACTAAAAGGTTGCTTGCTGGGTTTCAACTGGCAGTTTCGACCTTGTAGATAGTTTTACAGCACAATCAAACAGCAGCATGAAGGTATAAAAGTCTCACACAACAGCTTTTTAAATGGTCTAACACTAGGCCAGCTGTCAGAGACAATTACTGCAGTGCCTAAACAAACACGGCGTTTGGCATTTATGACCGCGATAATCCAAAAGGGGCTGTCACGCATTGCAGAGGTGGTCTCAACCGAGCCGGCGTGTAGTTTCTATTCACGCTCAGCCATCTTCAGAAATGATGTTTCACTTTTGCTAATGTGGATGTTTGATTATGATCACGGCTCCTCGGGATATCATGCATATTTAAAGAAAGTGGGTTTTCTTTTGTGAATGAAAATGAGACGACGTGTGCCGTCATGTCCGCTCGGCTCGAGCAGACTGACAGGTTCATTATTTCCAGAGAACACCGCGTGCACACAAGCATGACAAATCTGAAATAACAGGCAACAAGTGCATTTCGATATAGACCGCATTTACTCAACTGCACAAAGCACGAGACGTGTATTTATTTATTTATTTATTCAACTGGACGACGTACTCCGCAACCAGCTCGTTGACTGCCAGCTGTTTTCAAAGCCGTTTCCCATATTGACAGCCATTTTTTCTTAATCTTCTACGCCAAATCGGAACTGATCTCAAACCCAAAGAGATGCACCGCCGCCATCTACAGGGATTTGTTAGTCATTACACTGGTTTACAAACCTGAATTTTGCAGGACAAGCTAGGTGAGACCATTTTTCACACCTACGGCGGGACAAACCGAGTACAACGTTATTGTCTTACATACAGCAGCTTTCCAGACTCGAAATTCGAGTTCGAAGGTGTTTAGGTGAATTTCCACCAAACTACAACGAGAACAGGAAATGAACGACACAATAACCCAAAATGTCTTAACAAGCTGAAGAATTAAGATGCAGAGGGGCAATAAATAGGCATGTCCCAACACTTTAGTCCTCCATCTTTGTGGGTCTGCCTTGGCCAATGAACATGAGCATAAAAGCGCCATAAAAAGTGATCGGGCTCATTGGGGAGCCATTACGGGAAATTCCTCGCCGTGGCTTGACCACCTGGCTGAAGGCCGGATGACATTAACAACTTGGCAGAGCGCACGCAACAACACATCGCATACCAATGCAGATATGTCTCTGCATGCATGTTAATAGTGCAGAAAGGAGCCAGTCAGGTGTGGAGGATTTTTATGAATGACAGCCAGCGCGCTGAAATATGCTGCAATCATTTTTCTTTTCTGGCGTTATTAGTGTCCGAGCCATGTGGGCAGCAGACAGCCGCAATCAAAAACACTGCAATGCCTCATATTAACACCACACTGGCACAACACTTGCATTTATCACAGCCCCCGAGAAGACGAAACAATATTACAAAATGAACTTCACTGCCTCACTCTGTGTTATCTGCTTCTTTCTTGCTCACTCTCTCTCTCTCACGTCGGCGGCCCCTGCAAGTGTAGCCGCACGTCAGCGCTTTCTACATAATGGCATTTTCCACCTCGCCACCTCCCGGAATGGATTATCCCCGCGAGACGGTTAGCGGCGAAAAAAAGGCACACGAGACGTTGGCGACGTAATTCACATTTTTAAAGCCAAAGGCGGAAAGTTTGCAGGTGCAGCCGAGCAACGTAGACAACAGAAGAATAATCTAAATGTTTGCATTAGTGCAGGCATGCAAGACGTGTAAGTGTATCCTACCCATACATAATCACAAAAAGAGAATACAATGAGCTGAAACGATGCACTGGTGGAAGAGATTAACACTCAGCTTGTTAAATCAGCACATTAAAGTGCCGTAAAGTTAATGGATTTTGAAGTGCTGTCTACTTACCTCTCAGGTTCAAGTTCATCAGAATTATCCAGGTGACTTCCAAACGGGTCGGGGGCGTGGGGCTGGGGGGCCTAGAACACAAAAATGTTAAAAGCGAGTGAAGCAAATTGTTCACAACGCTTACAATCTGTGTGTCTGAAAGGAGGAGGTCGGTGCGTGTGAATGAATGACACTTTGACTTTTTTGGGGGGCTTGGCTAATATGCAAAGAAAGTTTGGGAAAGAGGAGTGTGGGCTGCTGCAACCTGCTGCCTTCTGAAGGGGAGAAAAAGTGGGGGTGACTTACGACACATTGACCCTGCCCCCCAACACCACCAGCGCAAACAACTTCAGGGGAAAAAAAAGAAGCCGGATTAAATCATGTTTTCCAAGCGCCGTCTTTTGGTTTGCAGTTTGTTGGGGTTGGACACCGGGTCAACTTCAGAGGAATGCGGTGACCAATTTAATGGGCTTCAGCCAGCTGTGAGCGCCGACACGCTTGGACTCAAAACACACGCCGGCGAGCCAGAAGTATGTTGTCATGTTGTGTCGTCATATATTGACGCCCACTGGGCACTATTGACTCTTAAAATAAACTCGGTCAGCAAACCAAAGTGTGTTTTACGTCTATGTAAGCGTATGTGCTACTCCGGGCTCCAGGCTACCCCTCCGCTGACCTTTCACACATCAAACGAGCGGTTCAAGAGGGCGGGCGAGACATCCTGGACCGCTTTCACCGGGAGCGTCAAGGGGCTGGAGTTCGTCTCCGGGCGTGTTCGTGTTCTTCTCCCAAGGAGTCGCAATGGGGCTTTAAAGCAAGCGTGAAAAGCATCTTTCGAAACACTTTTCGGACCTTTTGTCTTTACAAGAGCAGCAGTTCAGGGTCACTGAAAACAACCAGGATGAAGACTTTTTTTTGGTAGCTTTTTTTTTTTTTTAAAAACATAGAAGGGAAAGCTAGAGCTTTTTTTGGCATGACGTCACAATGTGTTCTTTGATGATTTGCTGCCCGTTGAGTGTGAGATTGTGGCAGTGAAGTCAACTGAAGACATTTCACAATAAACAGCGCTTCGGCAAATAGTGAACAATTTTTCAAAGAAGAGGCTTCCAGCTGTTTATTAGCATTCCCAGTTGAGGTTTACAGTCAAACTAAACAGAAAGCAAAGATAATTACACTCTGTGTGTATGTGTATATATATATATATATATATATATATATATATAAATAAAATAACTGCTTTAGAAAATGCCGCTAGCTTAATGCAAAACGCCATAGACTGGCTAACAAATAGCATCGATGGCGCGGTGTTACAACCCTTTAAGCAACAGATATTTTAAACCATGGAGCAACAC
The DNA here is from genome assembly GCF_024500275.1 of Phycodurus eques. NCBI lineage: Eukaryota > Metazoa > Chordata > Actinopteri > Syngnathiformes > Syngnathidae > Phycodurus > Phycodurus eques. Next base: position 4,020,955 of record NC_084546.1, on the reverse strand, counting down.
ATGTAGACAGACAATTTAACAATCCACAAAGGCATGTATTATTTATCCTCTGCAAAAAATGACTACGATTACTGCAGATAACAGAGTCAGACGTGAAACACTTCGTGTATGTCTGTATTACACTGCCCCCTGTTGACCGAGGGAGCACAATATGCGGCTGGAACGGATGAATGATATTCTCTATACGTGTTTTGAGTCACAAGGGTGGCCATGGAATGAATTCAACGCGCAAGTCAGAGCACCACTGTTCTAGAAGTCATTTGGTCGAAAAAGTCCACACGCTCACTCACGTGTGTCATAATTCATAAAATCGATCCTCTTGCCAGTTAGTCATGCTAACCACCATCTTGGACAACACAAATAAACAGGATGACAATGCGAGGACCCTCTTAAAAGTGATTACAGTTCACAACCTTCTTTCAAACATGCAACAAGCGCACATAAACCTTTGTCACGTTGCGGCGTGACGACCTTCTCACAGGCTCAATTATCGGCGGCCACCCTTGAAGCTGCAGGGGTGTGTGTGTGTGTGTGTGTGTGTTGTGTACAAGAGCTGCAGCGTGGAACCTGTTGGATATATTCACACGGCAGGAGATATTAACCACTAATAGCGCTGTTTACTCCGAGTGGGCCCACGTTCAAAGCCCCCAGCACATACGCGAGTACGTTCACTCCCCCAGCGACCAGAGGTGGCGGTGCAGTTTTGATTAAATTCACGCCTCAGGCTAACATGAACGCAATCGTGTGCATTGGGAGGCGATGGAAACAAAAAGACAAAACGAGCAAAAAAATAAAAATAAAATGCAAGAAATCTGGAAGGCCACAGGGAGTTGAGGATGAAGGGCGTGAGAGTTTGGAGGCTTAAGAGTGGGCGGTGCTCTGGGAATACACACGGCAGGCAACAGATGATTGTCATTGGTTACAGAAAGAAACGACGGTAAACACTACAACTCAAGCTTCTCATTTACGCAACTATGCAATCGGATGTGGAAAAGCATTGGGACACAACAGGAACAGAAAACGGCAGTCCAGCGTATCTCAGTGCTTGTCCGTACATTGTGAGTAAACGACGCATCACTGTATAGCTGCCCAATCACTAATACGGTGCAACTTCCCACGGCCATTCCAACCAATTAAAATTCTATTATGAAGCACCAAGGGTCACTGGGCTTTCCGCCCGATGGCAGCTTCTCGAGAGGTGACGACAAAGTTGATGAATGTTGGATTGTGGTACTGTATATGTTTCTTAAGGTGCAGGCCAAACATGTAAACAGTGCAGCCCTGCTGTGGAAGACCCCCCCCCCCGCCCCCTTTCGCCGTGATAAATTCACTTCATTAGTCGTCTGCGACTGTGACGCGAGCCGTCATGGCAACGGGAGGCAAAACAGAGAGGTTGCGCGGCGAGGCTCGCATTTTAGACCCGAGCGTAGGATTGAGATGCAGCCGAGAGAATTAGTCATGAGCGTGTGTCCAATTACCACTCCCGAGCCGGCGAGAATCTCCAAATAATGAACGAAAGTGCTTTGGCTCAGTAAATCCCATCAACACGGAGCAAACAAAAGGCAAGGCGGCAAGAAAAAAATGTATACTTTTGGATTTTACATGAGAATGTACTGGAACATTACAAAAGAGCGTGCCCGGCATCCTGCTCCAAAAACGTGAATAGCACTTAAGTGTTCCTGTAAAGTGAGATAAATGTCTTCTAAATTCGACACACATCAGAGAAGTGTTGTGAATACCCCTAACGAATTGAAAGATTAAAAAAATTCGACAAGTACATAAAATGAGGCTTCAAAATCGTGAAAAATCAATCACAGGGCTTTACCATGCCGCAACAACAAGGCGCTCTAAGTGGCCACGCCAGCTGTCGCGCAGTTTTCAAAATGACATTTCGGCTTGCTCTAAACCCTCTTTCCGTGACACGAGGACACTCATTGCCGACAACGAGGCGCTCTAAACAAATCTTTCAATTTGAAGTGTCACTGTTCTGCATATGTCATGACTACTTACATATTACAGCACCATTTTGCACCTCCTCATGTTGTCTGGCTGCAACACACAAACAAAGCCATTATGTTGAGTAGAAATGCTCCCATGATGTTTGTGCTTGTTAAAAATGAATGGATTTGGCATTAAGTAGGATATTGTACACAATAATAAGACTATAAATGAATGAATATGGTGTGGTGTAACCCTGATTGCTTGAAAAGAGAGAAAGTATTTTTCTGGAAAAATAAAGTAATTTAAACAAGACTTGCCTGCTAGACTCGAGATTTTCCACCAAATGCCACTAATCGACCCTCAAAATTGTGTTGTTGCTTTTTTTTTTTTTTTTATAACATTAACGTAATGCAAGTAATATGCATTTTTCCTTCTATCTGTCAGACGGCGCTCAATGGAATGTGTCTCCTTGTGTTGTATAATAGTGCACGTTGGTCACGGTTGAGGGATAACATGCGCACACAAGCAGAGACAAGTCTGCTGCGAGCGGGTCATTGCTGTTTTTTTTTTTTTTTTTTTTTTTTTGTGTGTGGCAGAACTCACTAGAATGGAAAATGGCCGCAGGAAACCAGGGCGCTGATACTGTATCGGCTGCGTCCTGTTTACCATACAAGCGTTCAGGCATACGCACACGACAGCCGACACAGGGAGGTGAATGCGACTATTAGCCGACTTGTGCAGTGTTTCACGGTAAAAACAGCTTTACCGTGATGTGTCGCAAATTAAATATGTTTTCGGAAGATGCCAATTACATTTCTGTACTTATTGGATTTTTCTATTGCTTAATATGCCTTTTCCATGAAAAGTAAAACAAACGTATCTTAGTGTCCTAAGAGTTTTTATTTTGGAGCTCTTTTACAAATGGTCCTCAAGCTGTCTTTACCGTTAACGCCTCAATATGTTGCTGCAATACACCAGAGGGATCTGTGATCTGAAGTGCCAGGATGAGGAAGCCATTTTGCATTCACGCAATAGCAGACGGCCAAATACAGTAGATGGTGTTATTTCTGAGCTATTTATGAATTTTTTAAAACGTCGAACAATTGCATGTCTTCACCATTATGATGAATGTATTTAGATAAGAACGTAATGGGTTTAAGTAGTAGTAGGAATCATTTATACTTGTATCTGCAGAGTGTGAAGGGCCACGCATGTCAATTGTGCAACTCACATGGTTGGAATGAAACCGTTTGTCTTTACCGTTATGCAAGAAAAGTAAATTTGGATTACAAGTGTCCTTATCGCGCCGAATGGAATTTTAGGAAAATCATTCTTGCGAGTGACTGACGTGCGCACACATGCAACAACACAATCCGGTTTCAAAAACGTCATCCCGAGGTCACCTCACCTGCTCAGCCAAGCCGGTGACTCCTCACCCCGAGGGAGTCGGGGGGGCGATGTTGGCCCACCTGCACTGAACCCCTGCGGATACGAGCTGAGGGGTCGAAGGAGTTAAGACTCGTAGTGTCATTATTTTTAACAATGATCATAAAAACTACGAAGGATACATCAATGCTGTCTGCAGCACTGTGACGGCAGGTATTTTTTTTTGTGCTTGGAGAGTGCAAATGCTAAGCTAAGTTTCACTACAATGTGCGCAGGCTAACTATTGCTTAAATGTGATTTAATGACTGAAAAGTCCCCTTCAAGGTCACTCGAGCTTTATGAGGCGTGCGAGATAGGGACGAAGCGGCAACGCCTCCGCTCAAAATGTATAAACGCTGACTTCTTGTGTATTGATTATCACAATTACACACCATTACGCTTCTATTATCTGCACTGGCTGACGTTAATTACACCGGAGAGCCAGCGGGGCGCGCGGAGGCGGCGATAGAGACGACGGAGACGAGAGGGTGGCGGTGGTGTAGGCGGAGGCAGCGACACAGATAGATGGATGACGCGGCGACACACGCACTGCACCAAACTAATTAAAACAGAAACTTTTTGTTTCCAGCGAGTCGACAGCCAATGAATCTGGCGGCAAATGAATGCGTCCGCAGGGCGCAGGCGGCGAGGAGTTGCACGTCCGCGCGCGCGAGGACGGCCAGGGAGGCAGAGCCGTTGCCATGGCGACTGAGCATTGCGCCACATCATGCAGCAGAGTTAATGCGGCCGCGCTGTCACGTCGCCGCCGTGAAGTATGGGTAAAACATCCGCGACGCTAGTATTTGCTCAGCGTAGCAATATCACTGTGAACTGACAATACTAAAACACACGAACAGGGTGAGCCTCGCAGGGGCTCGCCACCTGTAACATATTAACGGGCTTTCACAGACTATTTCCAGGCTCCATTCATTGGCTCGTAAGCGAAGCCTCCCCCGTGGCGTCGTGTGTTCACGAGGCTTTGTAAAAAGGAAACGCGCAGCGAGAGAAAGCACCTCGGTAACGTGTAAGACCACTCGTAAGGCTCCTCAATGGGGGTCAAAAGAAGGGAGATGGAGCTCGCCTGTAAAGAAGCCTAGAAAATGTATGATGCACACAAAATATTTATTAAAAATGAGTCTTAGCAATTCACATACCTGCATTCGTCACTTATTTCTACACTCTTGCATTTGGTTAACCCACAATTAGTATGCAACTCGTCCATCTGTGAGACCTTCTCAAAGTTTCTTCCTTTTTTTTTTCTCGATGGGAGGTCTGGACCGGGGGATGTCATTGACCTTTGTAAATGGTGGGCCTTTGAAGCCATTTGAGACTCTTTTTGTGATTGTATAAATAAACCACCAGGGGGGAAAAAACAACTTAATATTGTTTGTCATAATTCAAATATGCATTTTATTTTATGTGCTATGGGAATCACAATTCAAAGTCATTCCAAGTTTTATGTTCCTGCCATTCTCCCTTTCCTTTCTATGCTGTTTTCCAGTAGATCTAAACTCCCAAGGAAACAACAGTGTTGTTGTTTTTTTGTCAAGTGACACACATAAAAAGGCCCATCAGGGAGTGAGAGTACAAGTTTTCAGAGTACTTTGTGTACAGACTTAAATGGTCACTGCCCCATATAAAAAAGGCCACTGTTTGTCGACACAGTTTTTTTTTAGAAAGCGGCGCTGACTGCAGTGTAACTAGGTTAGACCTCAGGGGGGGGGCCCCAGCGTGCAGACAATATCTGCCAAAGAATTATGACGGCCCTGCAACATCTGCTGCCTCCGGTGCAAGACAGACAGTGATGGATGGCCAGGTGTGCGGCTCTGTTTACAAGGTGACGTGACATGCGCGCACCCGTTCATACAAGTTAAAACAATAACCTTGATGACCGATCCGAAACGCAACTGAAAAAGACACCGAACGTGGTCGGTCATCAGGAAAATAGAAGTAGTCGGACATGTTCGAGCACAAACAGCAGGAAGAGACAAGCTGAAGCACACGTGTTTGCTTTGGAGCAGAGCCATTGACAGACATGCAAGTCTGTTGTCAATGGCTTGCGGTCTCCATGAATATTAAAATGCATCACTGTGTGCTTTTTTTTTTGGGTCACGTCTTCAATAACCTTGACGCTATCCCTACGTGCTGGCCTGGACGTGGCGGCGGCTGGGCGACGGCAGCGGGCTGTTGGCTTGCGGGGTCTTGCTGTCCGGGCGGGATCGGCGGCAGGATGGGCTTGACGCTGGATCCGGGGCGTCTGTCACAAGGCTGCTTGTCATCTATGAATGACAACGTGAGATGAGAAATGAGATCTAAATCGACTTGCGAGATATGAAAAGCACTCTCTGTGCAACAACCTTTGATCGTATCCACAGAGTGCCCTAGAGATTCATCTGAGCTGTTGGAGAAAAACGAGATGACAAGTGGAAGTTATAACAGATTCCCTGATGAAAGGAGTCTCAAAATCTAAACTCCACTTTGTTTTGTTGCCTGGTTACAAAAATGATGGCCTCTGGGACTCAATTAATCGACAGTCGCGTGATGCGCGGTGACAATACGTGAAGGAGACACTCACAAGCTGGGACGCATCCCAGCTAAGATGAGCGCAGACAAGAAGACACGTTAGGAATCCTCTGCACAAATACTGCGGGGCTGAGTAATGTTCAAATGTGCGCGTGCGAAGGGGCATGCAGCAGAAAATGCCCGATTGTAATTACATTTAGAATGCAACCTTGTGCATTTTAGCATTAGTCAGTCAATTTAATTCATTTTCTGCCCTCAAAAATCTACATTTAACACCCCGTTATAACAAAGCAATTGGAGCCTTAAGATACGAGTGACCTGACTAGCGACTGAGATACAAGCTGTCGTCCAAACGATTTTGCTTCGACTTGCTAGCAAAAATTCAACATACGAGCACTGCAAGGTCAGTCAACTCAACTCACTTCACAACAAGCAGCAGTTTAGCAGATAGAGAACAATTTCTGGAAAAAAGAAAAAGAGGAAAAAAAAACAAGGCTACCAACCGTTTATTGCAATTCCTAGTTGAAGTTGACTGTCATAACTAAACAAAACAGAAAATCACGTGGATTTAAGAGAAACGCACAACTTTGCCAGCCCGTAGCAGAATGCTAACACTCTATGCAAAATACCATAGACGGGCAAACGACTACCATCAATAGTCGTGCTGTTCGAACCCTTCAAACAACAGACATTTCCCATCAACATGTACAGACAATTTATAGTACGAACAGGCACATTTTTTTAACGCTCTGTGAAAAACAACTCTTATCATCGTATTTTACTGACTCAGAGTAGTTGTGAAACTCCTGTTCTTCATGACGGTATTATACTGCCCCTGGTGGCCAAGTCCCACACACCGGGAGCCACAATGATGCACAAACTTAAAAATTCTTTGCATTCCATTTAATTATGTTATATTACTCCATTTTATAAAGTAAATATTACAGAGTGCCATTTTCCTCCTTCCCAAACATGTTCCAATTTGTTTTTTAGTTTGTTTTTGGGGGGAGGCTGGAAATGATTCATGGCATATCCATTCATTCACGAATGTTTTAAGTGCGCGGTCACGAAACAAATTTAACTTGTACCTTAAGGCACAAGTATATTGCTTACGTGTCCGTATTGGCTTGGCTCCTGTATTGTTTGTTCCATGTGCTCGTTTCTACTTTTCGAGGTGAGGTGAGGTGAGTGGAAACACTACAACAAGGCCATCCAATTAGCCTCACTGCTGGTTTTTGCGGTGGACCACTACACCCTCAAGGTCAAACAGGAAGTCCAAACAAACCATCAAATTGCAGTTAGGAAAAGTGGGCCAATCAAGCCAATTTGGCCCCCTGGCAGGGAGAGGAGAGGGTCTCCACTCAGAGTTAGGCATGAGAGAGAGCGCAGTCAAGTGTGTGCTGCTTCAAAGTGAACCTTCTGATGAGCCAACTGTAGACCCCCGGACTCTTCCCCGTGACCGCCTCTCTCACCGGCCGCTCCCGCCTGCGGATGGAAGCCAGCTCCTGTAGAGGAGACACACGGACAAAAATAAAAAACCAGAGAAAAAAAAAAAAAAAAAAAAAACGCTGATGAGTGGCGGATGAGACACTTCGTTGCTGGTTAATTTCCCATTGGAACTCACAACAGGAGTCTTGTGGGGTTGCTGGGTCTTGGCGAAATAGTTCCTGTAGAGGAGCTCTGAGGGGTCGAGGGCTGTGGCTGAGTGGGACAATGTGGAGGAGTCTGACCTGAGCTGCTCCGTGGGGGGTTTCTCTGTCGTTTTACCCTCTCCTGAGGCAGGAAAATATTTATGAGTGCAGGTGTACCAAATGTTGTGGTTGGTGAATAACTTCAGGATGGGGGAGAAAAAAAATACAAAATTTTATATATATATATATATATATATATAGAGAGAGAGATATATATATAGGGAAAAATGTGACAATATTTATTGGACAACAGGAGCACCCAAAGGGAAAGGGAGAGGGAAATTTGTGCATTTGTGCACATCTCCAAAGGGAGAGGGAAAATGCACATATGACTATGTGCGGGTGCTCTGTTATTCTTCTTACCTTCTTCCTGGTCCTCGAGCAACAGGTAGTTCTTGACAATCCGCTCCAGCATCTGGTAGGCTTTGTCCCAGTAATCTGCACACACACAATATGCTCACGAACCCGGCTGCTGTACCGCCTCCCATCGAGTGGCAATGAAAGAAAAAGCTATGGGGACGTCAGCGGTGCATAAAAGTGATGAGTGTACTGCCCTCCCCGCGTGTTGGTCTCATTAAGAAAGCAGCTAAGACGTGCGGGCATGACAAACTGTTTGCCGGTGCTGCCGTGGCCTTAATACAAAGTGGTAATGGGATTGAAATTGTGCTCTATGGATTTTAGTGAGGCATGTTCATTTATCTAAGGCCTTATCAGCGACAAGGGAGTTTTTTTTTTTTTTTTTGTCTCTGTGAGGCAATGCGACGTCACAAAAAAATTTTTCTCTTTCAATGAAATCCACAAGATATCCTCATCGGCGTTGACGCTAATAACGCAAAGACAGGCGGAGGGCGTACCACAGCGGATGACGTTGTCGAAGAAGCTGGGCTGCTCCCGGTTGAAGTCAGCGTACAGCTCGATGCGCGATACCGCCGCCTCGATCTGGGCGTCGGTGTAGAGGTTTCGACTCCTCAGGGTGGCCTTGTAGTTGTCCACTATGGTGGGGAGGAGCAGGATATAGCGGGGTTCAAAGATGCTCTTCTTCAGACTCAGCACACCCTGTGAAAAAAATGACAGAAAACAGATATTGACCTTTAACACATCCTAAGGACATTTTGTGCCATTCACTATTTTCAAGCCGCTTTGGCTGTGAATGAATATAGGTTGGATTTTCCATTCAATCTGCCAAAGAATTGTCACCTCTCGTTTTAAAATTTGCCTACAATGCAACGCTACACAGAAAGCAACAAATATGTCCCATTGAAATCCAATTTTGACTCCATACTTATCTTAACATAATGATAAACTAATGTGATCCTGTCTGCTAAGACTTCAATTGAGACGACTGTACAGAATTGGGTTTCAATTTTAAATGTGTCCACTAGAGGGAGCTACTTTTCCGCATTCAAAGCATGCAGCAGCATTCTTCTCCTTTTACTGTTTTCTGTAAGGTTGCTTCGCTACTGAAATTCTAAGTGTGTGTTGCCACTGATGTTGAATATCTGTGTGTCTGTGTGTGTGTATACAATCTTTCTAAGAAGTCCACAACGTGTTATAAACTATTTCAAAATATCAATATCCAGCAGTTTTTGGGAAGTTGCCCATTTGTAATTATTATGGCAAATGAGAGTGGATATTTAAAGGGCTTCCTCAGGTTTAAAGAAGTTTTTAGAGGTTTTGATCATGTCTTCCACTCACCTCAAGCTCCATCTGCACGCAGCACGCCAGTCCTTCCCGGGCGACATCTTCAATGGCGTCCCGGCTCAGGCCATACTTGTGGCCGCCGTGCTGGACAGTCTGGAGGAAAGCCCCCTGCAATGGCACGGTCGGTCTAAATTAGAAACACGAGGTCACATATCCACAACATAGGCCTTTGAGAACTGTACTTTAACGCACAGGCGGTTGTAGGATTATGGTTTGTTTTTGTACCCGTGTCCCTCAATTATGCCACTCAAGCACTGAATAATGCAACGGAAGGTGCATGAGAGGAAGGCAAGGAGAGTTGTGGGCAATAAATTAGGTGGCTGACAACGTAAGCACACAGGAGGCCAGATGAAGAGGAAGAAGAGGGAGGAACGGTCGACCCGCTCAAAGCGTCACATGACACTTGACGGAAGGCACTGATACATGCGGCAAAGCCCACTAAGTGTAAACCGCATGACAGAGAGAGGGCCACGAGTCCTCGTCTCCGTTTTGTATTTTCACCGTGCGTTACACAAAATTAATCTAAATCTACTTTAGAAATCATTATGATGAACAATAGGTATTGGTTTACAATGTGTATATTTTTCCACCAGATGTCACAACATTTTCCCCATTCAAAGAATGCAGCAACATTTCAAAACCTCTTATTCTGCCAGGGTGCCTTGCGACTGAAACGAACAGTGTAGTGTAACATATTCCAACTAAACAATTCTAAAAACAACTTCAATCATTACTAAGTTTCCAAAAAGACGCACCCTGTGTACAAGCAGTTGAAACTCTTCTTCGCTGACAAAATGGTAGTCGCTGCCGTTCTCCTCGCCAAAGTAGGGCTCCCTGGTAGTATGGCTGATCCTGCACGAAATGGGGGCGGGGGGGATTCAGAGCCCATTGAAGAAGAGCGTAATTCATGACAAGGAATACCAGACTGACAGGGGGGTTAAGTCTCAGGACAAGACCCCTATGGCAGTGGAATGCATGTTAAAGAACAGAGCACTTACTCTAGACTAGATTTAGCTGTAGCCGCATGTGACTGGCGTACAGATTTAGTTACATTTGGATTTTAGCAATTTAAAATAGAACGCAAAGCATAATCCATAAAGGCAGAATAGGGATTGATATCTGATATTGAGATCTTATTTTAAGACTCTCCCTATTAATATTCGACACTGACCCATATGCAAAGTATTCGTCAAAGTCCTCACACAGGCGGTGGGCCATCTCCCTTTTCCCGCAGCCTTGCGGACCAGTCAGAACCACCATCGGATACGGAGCGTCGTCGCTGGGTAGAGTGCTGCATGGGCAAACGAAACACTTTTGACAGTTGAATTAAACTTCAATTAAAAGCCTTACGTGTTAATGAACACACTAGATGGAAGGGTCTTTTTTTCGAGTGCAAAAACAATATAATTATCTGCCCGTGATGGAAGTTTTTTGTCTTTTTTAAAGTGATGATAGATGAACTTGTCTATTTTATTGTCTTAGAGTGAGGAGATTGGAAAAAAGGCGCTCAGCACTCGAGCGACGACTGCGGCTGGTGTTTGTTTGGAACGATGTCAGATATGATGAGCAATGGAGCGTCAACTGGTTCGCCGAAGGAAATAAAGCAGCGATTTTTGTGTGTGTGCTTTTTAGGAGGATAAAATGACGACGCTGATACCAACGTGTCATAGAGAAGCTGAGGCTGCATCAGCTGATACATCAGATGGGTCATGTGATCTCTGGCCGCCACCACTTCCATGGGAGGGTCGTACTTGTTGATTGAAAACACCTGGATGAGCATAACACACACACAAGATCAGTGGTTTACTACCTCAAAAAAATACAAATTGTATATTTAAAAACAGTTCTAAAAGATTGAAGGCAAATGTAATGTGCTTGAAAGTTAAATCGAGCTGAAGTTAACTGGATTTAAAAAAAAACAAGCTGAAACCACTGTAACATTATGGACAGTTTGAACATTTAATTCTGTCATTCTTTCATGTCCCCGACATTTTGATTTCATTTCTGACAAACCTTCTCTTCAACAGTGACTCTCTCTTGGTCCAACATCGTCAGATGCTGCAGGAGGAAGAGCACCGACAGCCTGTAGTCTGGCTGCTCCTAATACACAATACCACATATTAAACACGGTTACATTTGACAGTCAAAACTGAGAATTATTCTCTCTGTAAATGCTGATCTGTTCATTTATTTTATTATGGAGTTTGAGTTACCTGCACAGGGTTCCCTAAAAGATTCAAATCCCTCAGCAGGAGAAGACTGTGAATGTATTTACACTCCTCAATCTCAGAAATCTACATTATTTCCCCCCAAAAATAAAAAATAATTTTGAATGATTTATTGTGTCAAATTGTTAAAGTGTTGCACTAGCGTTCCATTTCTGGCATTGTACAAACACCTGATTTCTTTCCATGTCGATGGAGCCGAGCAGGTGGAGGTTGCTGAGACCAGCGAGACTGCTGATGTGGTTCAGCGACAGATCAAGTGTCTGTAGCCTCGACAGGTTCTCCAGACCTTTTGTGCCTTTCAGCTGGTTCCCCCTCTGGACACACAGACAAGACATTTAACGGACCACAAATGCACGCGATGATTCCCTATAGCTCAAATTAAAAGTGAGCCACGGTCACTCTGCAGGCTTTGGCGGGCCCGCTAAATTCTGACAGATGGGTGCAGGCCAACAGCTGGCAAGGTGCTCATTCAGCACAAAGCCAAACCTTCGCGGGCACCGCTTGCTAGTTTACACGCTTTGACTAAAGTAGTTATATTGCTGCCTGGCAAGCGCTCGTCGAGCACGCGGCCTGGCAGAGGGTGGCTCTCCGCATGTCGGGAGAGGGCGCGAGGGACAAGTTTGGCTGCGTGGGGGGGTTGGGTTGGGTTGGGGGGGGTCAGGTGTAGGGTGGACCAGCCAGGACCACTACAAGTGGGCCGCTGCGGCCAGCTGGTGGGATTTGAAATAGGGAGTAATCCTACTAGATTGTCATGTACCAATTTGATTGTTTCCTCTCTCTTCCCTACACGATTATTAATGCTTCAATTATTAGATTTCCATAATTAATAGGTTGGATTAATTAATGCAACTTTCAATCATGTCTTGACACACAAACAAAACAATTGCATTCAAAATTACTATAGCTTTAAATCCAACACAATTAGGACTTTGACGTGAAGGCAATACATTGTGTTTCTATGTCAAAAATGTAGTGTCCACTTCGGAGCGTATTAAACAGCTTAACTCTGAATAAAAATAAATCCATAAAATAAAAAAACAAACAAACAAAAAAAATCTTCTATCTTGGACTGTACTGAGGACTGACCAGGTTGAGGTCTGCGAGCGGCACGTCGTCCAGACTGAGGATGCTGGCGATGTTGTTGTGCGCCACGCTGAGATGAGTCAGCTTGCAGCACTTCTCCAGACCGTGGATGCGCTTCAGGCGGTTGTCTGAAACGTAGCGCGTCAAGGCCATTGCGTGACCGTGCGTGCGTCTGATTTTTGCATATTATAAGGATACGGTCCAGATCGAGCTTGACGAGAGCCTCGTAGGCCGACATGTCCTTCATTTGTGTCAAACTGTTGTGCGAGAAGTTGACCTCCTGTAAAAACAGCAGGCAGAAACTGACTAATTCCACCAGGATATTCAATTAGCTGAGCATTCAAGGGCGTTCGAAGCCTTTTCAGCATGTTTGGAGTGACGGCAGATGGCATGCGGGCCCGTCATGGGGAATAACGCAGCCACCAGTCAAAGTTTGTCTTCCGCTGTCAGCTCAAGGTCCTGCTTGCCGGTACCTTCAGATTCTTCGGGGGCTCGAAGCCAAAGAAATCCGAGATCTCGTTGTGAGAGACATCCAAGATGACGAGGAAGGGCATATGGCTCACGCAGGATAGATCTCGGCAATGGAAAAGTAATGAATGCAATTAATTAAAAGTAAATAAATAAATAAACATCAAAAGTACACACATAAGCATTTACCTGTAATTCTATTGTTTGACAGCTCCAGCTTTTGCAGGTGAACAAAATTACACAACACAGAGATATCCCGAAGCTTGCGACCCTAATTAAAAATTAAAAATAAAAAATAAAAAAATAAATAAATCCCATAAAAGTCACCTGAACATTTTTGGGGTTTATAAACTGTGAAAGTGCATCTTACAGAGAGGGCCACATGATGGTACGGGTGCTGAAGTCCAGTGTCGAAGCGCCCGAGGCGGGTCACGCAGCTGGACACCAACCTGGCACTTAAAATGATGTCCTGTCACCACAAATAATGCAGAATAAACAAAATTGTGTTATTTACTAATTATTCCAGGGACTGTTTAAAGTCCATTCTAGACTTCAGGATGACTATTATTAGGGGCGGGGGGTGTTGACAGTCGGACATATATGCAGATTGTTCATTTCAAAACACAAAAGTGAGCATTATTTATTTGTTATGGAAGGCAGACTTTGAGATCTTTTGTATTGAAGCTCAATGCTCCTTAGCTTGTAGGTGTGCTTAATTAAATGCCCAGCTACTATAAATTCTCCCACATATATGATCAACTTGAATTATTAAAAAAAAAAAAAAAAAAAAAAAAAAAAAAACGTAACCACATTTCCCTGGTAATGAGTCATTCAATGCATTTATTTATTCTTTTATTATATAGCAAGGACATGGCAAGTTTCTCCATTTAAAGTCACACTTACCCTGTCCGCCATGTCCACGCACCTGGTAGTCTGTTCTCAAGGCGCTCGGCTTGACTATTGGTTGGTTATTACAATTATGAAATGATGAAAAGTCGTCAAAAAATGTCACGAGTCGACGGGAACAGACGACGTCGTTGTGACGTAATGCAGCTCGCTGTCTAGCAATTAGCACACCAAGGCTTTCGGCAGTGTCGCCTAGCAACGTGTCAGCACGAGGGAGAGCGGGATTGTGGGTAATGGAGTTTTTCCGCATCTACCGCATTGTGTAAATCCACCGACTGTCAAATCGACGCTAACGTAGTTTAAAACCATGAGAAATAGCACAAAAAGGCCATTTTTGTAAAATACCTATAAAGTCAGAAGACGTGATAGTCCAATGATCATGTTTATGTTGGCACTAGGACGAAAAAAAGACATTTACAACGCACGACATTGGGTGAGTTCCTTACCTGGTGGACGTGAGGTAATCAAGGACACCTGTGTAGTCAGGTGACGTAGTGACGTATTCAAATTAATAAAATGATTGCTAAATTAAACATGTCAAAATGTGTTGTACTTACATCACTTATGATGCTGATGGGAATCTTTCATGCAGTTAATTATTTGTTTACTTTTCATTTGCAGGTAAATCAAAATGGCTGCTGAGCAAAAGCACCTTAATATCTCTTGCATATCGTGGAATCATAACAACCAGAGTAGTCAAAAAAAAAAAAAAGCATGATCAGCATGCGGTATCTCGACTTATATGCATTTATTTATTGATATATAAAAAAAGTGTGAGGAAATTTAAGTGATGAATGAATACAAAGCAGATGAAAGCAGCGCTTGACATGTTTGACATTGTGCATTCTAACACAGCTTGCCACTTAACATTCTGCTCAAGTTTCCCATGTATTAAATTGCAGCGAGTAGCAGCTTTTTAAGGGTTGACGCCAAGTTTCGTCAAACCCATCCAGGGGGAACCCGCAGCTGTTTTCCCATCGATCCTGGGCCAAAGTGTCAATATGATAGATTGCGGGGACCACTGGGGTATTGACAAAGCCCTCTTCGTCCTCTCGTTAAGTACTCCTCTCCGAAGTTAATGAACTAAAACACGGGCGGGCCGCTTGAGGGGGAAGTTTCTGTTCCAGGATTTCAGTTTACAGAGGCAGATAGAGAACATTTCAAATGCAGTATCAAAGGAATATGAGGGACATAATTATTTCCAGAAAAAACATATCAAACTATAACAAGAATAGTCATCTTTTCTGTTCGCGATTGGTCAGGTGGGAAAAAAAAAGTCATGAAAAACTTGGAAAGTCAGTAAAAAAAAAAAAAAAGGCTGACCACCCACTGATTATTTTTCTACTATTCAGTATTACTTTTTTTTTTTTTTTATTGTAAGGATTCTGACTTAATTCTTGTAACACTGTGATTTCTTTCGGGGAATTTTGACTTCATTCCCAGAATTTGAATTACTTTGCACAAGAACATACAAAAAATTCAGACCATAAATAAAGTCATGTTACCAGATTAAGTTGCAATTATTATGGCGAAACAAGAACCATTTTGGGTTATCACCATTACTTTTTTTATACTAACTTTCTTCCAAATAATAATAGTATATAATAATAATAATAATAATAATAATATAACAGTATATACAGTGGTCCCTTGAGATACGAGTGACCCGAATTCCGAGTTTTTTTTTTAGATACAAATTGTCATTCGGCGGACGTTTTTGTTTGACTTGCGAGCAAAAACCTGACATGTGAGCGCTGTATTTTGGGAGTGACTCAACTCACTTTACAGCGAGGAGCAGTTTGGCGTCTAGACATTTTTTTTCAAGCCGTTTATTGCTCCTCACAGTTGAAGTTTACTGTCAAATTAAACATCAAACAAACAGAAATGCATGTGTTTTTTAAACAACGCAGCCTCCGCTAGCTTAATGCTAACACCTAATAGGAAACGCTATGGACGGGCTAACCAAGAGCATCTATGTGGCGGTGTTATAAACTTATCAGCGATGGCTATTTGAACACAAACAGTGAAGTAACACATGTAGACCGATACTCACAGGCCTGTATGCTTTATCTTATGCGAAGAACCATTCATATTAGCGCGGCCTGCTGAGGAATGAGGTGTCTTTGTATATTATGTACGTTTGTACACACCAGAAGGATCAGCACAATGTTCATTGAATTGAAGCAAAAAGTGTGCCGAAAGCTTTTTAATTCTTTAAATTCTGTTCAATTATATCATGACTGTATGTTTTTGTATGTTCTTTGTTTAAAGTACAACATTATAGAGTGCTATTTTTCCTCATTAAAGAGCACATTACAAAAATTGTTGTTTTCTTTTGGGCAAGGCTGGAATGGACTAATAGCATTTTCAATGGGGAAATATGATTAGACATACAGGTGTTTTGTGGTCATGAGCGTAGTTACGGAACAAATTAAACTTGTATCTCAATGTACCACTGTACACATCGTCCGTTACGGGACCAGTTGCCGAGTGGCTTTAATATGACATTCATACGTTATATGACTGCGGGCAGGAGGAGTGGGCCCGTGGGAGGGCTTACCGCAGAGATAGGGATGTAATTGAAAGCAGCCATTAGCCTGTAATAGGAAAATTGAGATGAGATGGGCCCTAAGTCTGGTGGTCCGATCACACGGTGGTGATCTTCTTGTCCTTGCTGGCCTGCTTGATGGCGGCCTGCTCGCACACGATCTCCTTCAGCCGCTGCAGCCGCGTGTTCTGGGTGCTCAGGTCGCCCACGCCCGTCTGGCTGCGGTGCAGCAGCGACAGGGCGTTGATGTACTCCAGCTCCGTGTAGCGCACGCCCTGGTCCACCACCAGGTTGAGCAGCTCGTCCGCCGTGTTGTACAGCATCTCGTAGTACTGCCTGAGCAAGAGGAAAGAAAAAGAGGCAAAATGAAAGAGCTCAGGGAGACATTTTGTTCCCATGTTTTGCAGCAGAATCAAAAGCAGCTGCTGTTGCTGTCGAGCACAATTTTCTCAAAGAGGACTTCAAGGAGCTCCTGACGGCCTGGTGGAAAAACATCAACATGGTGCTTTTAATGAAATAATGAAACTGTTGTTGACAGCGCCAGCCTTGCACGGGGAACGGTCTCCAACGTTGGACCAAAACATTGCATTTCGAGGTCACAATGAAAATCAGTGGGGCAACATGCGACTACATATTTGAACTGATCATAACAAGGTTCATGAAAAAGGTCTTCAGGACCCATGCCTGAAATTAAATGAACAGGAAGTTGGCCATTTTGGGCTTTTTTTTTGCCTGCATTATTTAACGCTGATTGAGCAAAGTTTGATGATCATTTTGAGGATTCGCTATATTACTATTTGCTCAATTTCACATTTTTCACAAATCTACCCTTTAGGTCAGTCCCCATGTGGGTATGTTATTTTGACAAATTATTGACCAATCTAAAGTGTTGAAAATGACTTGCTCTCTTGGACACTGCAATGTTAATGGGTCAACAAACGTGCCGTTTTTTTTGACAAAGATAACACTGAAGACAAAAGTACCAAAAAGCACACAAATGTTACAAAAGTTTTAAAACCCTTTAGTGTAGTGCCCGACGATTACAATAAATCATCAATAATCTTGAAAGCAAGGAGCAGCAGCATAAATAACACTGTTAATAATGTTTGCAGTGCAACGCCGCCATTGTTATCACCTGCGTCCACATGTCGGCTTATTGTTTACGAGCAAACCACGAGAGCTGCTCATGTGTCCCTGCGGTGTAATTTATATCGCATTGTAATTAAACAACCCCCCCTCCACACATATACACATACACACACACACACACTCTTCCCGGTTTACAAAGAATATTAAGTCAATTTACAAAGCGTTGACGCTGCATAGCTTATGTGTGAGGCAGAAGAAGCAGAGAGCGATCACAATTCATTTCCAGCTGTAGTAATGAATGAGTGAGGAGGCCATTACAGGCTGCCTCTGTCAGCATGTTTGGTGTCACACATTAGTTAGCCGGGTGGGCAGGGAAGGGGGGAGGGAGGCGATGAGGCGAGGGTGAGAAGGACGATGGATGGGGAGGCCGGCCGTGATCCTCTCCATCAGCCGCGACCACAACATCCGGCTGGACTGATGAGTCTGCTTTGTTATTGGCCTCACAGTGCAGCCATGCAGAGTTTGAAAAAAAATGAGCCTCCAGATAAGGTAAGCAAAATAAACACATTTACAACAAAATACAATACAAATACAAAATGTTTTTTTTTTTCCAGAATACAATATATAAAATGTTTTATTTTAGGGAAGTGCAACATAATTGTTTTGTCTCTGTAACATTGAACGAGATCATCAAATAGAATGTAAACAGGTATTGACTAATTATCTTCTCCAATTCAATCGACATTGTGCTGTTTGTTCAAGGGGCAGTATAATACAGACATACATGGAGATGGTCACAACTCCTCAGTAATGTCAGTCATTCCTCGCAGAGGATAAAGAATATTTGCCTGTGGGTATTGTTATATTATCTGCCTACGTACTTGCCTACTATGGGAAACTACACGGCGTGTAGTTTTGTTTGACAGGAAACGGCTGAACGACGGCTGGTATGGGTCATGGGTTTTTACTGTTCGCTTAACTTACCGCGATGCACGTGGAAAAGGAGCGCCACGGTCGCCGAAGCAGTTTTCAGCCATTTATTGAACTCCGGGGAGAAGAGTAAAACACAAACTACACTCCAGCAGGAGCTGCTGTGGGCCACAGCTCAAGCCCAGACACTCACGCAGTCTCAATATAGCTTTTGCTAACTGGCCAACCTCCCACTTTGACATGTTGATAGACTGACAGTCATGCGACTGGCTGCGTGTGGGCCACCCCTTGGATTAGCGCATGTGTACCAAATAAGCTGCCTGAAGTTGGTTGCTTGACAGGAAAACGGTGAGAAAACGGGGGGGAGATAAGGGAGAGGGGAGACAAAAAGAAAAGGGTGACAGGACGGGAGCCAGACGCTGATGGAAGTGACAGTGCGCAGCAGCCGGGGCCTCTAAATACAAACAGTTTTATCTGTTGACACCCCACTAGCTTCTGACACAGATGTCAGCTCTACTTATTACCACGGGCTCTCCACCGCGCGGCACCTTGGCTTGTTTGCCACAACGGCGCACGTGCGCGAGTGTAGTCGTTTCCTGAAGCAGACAGGTCGGGAGCCAGCCTGTCTGACGGGTGATAGTCTAGTTGGAGGCAGGGTATGACAGCCCTTTTGCCACCTGCCTGCACGGGTCACCGCACAGTGTTTACGACGGCGCACCGGAACAAATTTGAGGGTCCGGGCACAAACGAAAGCAGGTCCGCACATACCGGTAATCGGGTTGAGTTTGAGCATTTTTCTGATCAAAGTCAGCAAAAAACAGATAATTGGATCTCTCTAAAAGAACATCCTGAGTGACTATCTTCAAAAGATTGGGGCTGATTGTAGTAAATGTTAAACCTGTTCAAGTTTTTTGAGACTTTCTGTTTTGTCTCGCGTTGCAAGCAAAAATTTGAACTACATGACATCAAGCAGCAGTTTGGCAGTCACTGATCAATTCTTCAATCTTATTATTATCACTCCCAGATGACGTTTACAGTCAAACAACACATAAAACAGAAGATTAGACATGTATTTAACCAAAATTTGACAAAGGTTGACTAGCTTAATGCTAACACACAATGTAAAACACCATAGACAGCGAACGAAACTAGCCCTTTAAGCAACACTGTTTTTGAACACAGTGCAGCAACATGTAGACAAACAATATAAGAATAGTCACCACCATAAATATTTTTTTTATCCCGTGTGAAAATGACTAATATTACTGCAGCTGAGTCACTTAGTTGTGAAACTCTTCTTTGTGTATATGCATGTATTATACTGCCCCCTGGTGGCCAAGGTGCATAGATCAGAAGGGGCTGCACAATGAAGGACAGACAGGATAACAATACTCACGGCATATATTCTTTATCCTCTGGGAGAAATTACTAATATTAGTGCATCTTACTGAGCAGTTGTGACCGTCTTCTTTGTTTTAACCCTATTTATATATTATACTGCCCCCTGCTCGCCAGGGCATGGACACCAGAAGGAGCAGCACAATGCCCATTGAATTGTCATGATGCACAAACTTTTCATTTTGTTTTACATTCTAATTATGTTTTGAAGTACAATACTGTAGTTTATTTTCCTATGTAAAAAACATTTTGGTGTAAAATTCATTCTTCTATTTTATCTGCTCCTGCTGCACTACTACTGTGATTTCTTCCTCGTTGTGTGGAGTGTCACACATTTTAAAAATCGGTTAACATGTTAAATATGTGTGTACCCCACTTTAGCCCAAATAAGACACACTAGCCCTTTAAATCCTGATGCAAACTGCATTTAAGAGCAGCCACTGATTAGTTGCTATGATACATTTAGACGCCCTGAGCACAAGAAACACAAACTCATTTAAATAATGGAGAACAGTTGTGAAGGCTTTAAATAACTTTCACACGTCTGATGCTATGCTGGGAGCGTACAGAAAAACAGCTAATTATGTGGCTCTATTGCGCTTAAAAGGCATTGACATATGTTGTGAGGACCGAAATGAGCCGGCGAGTCCAGGGTGGCTTGTCGCTAGGCAACGCTTACTAACTTTTGTTGTGGTTCTTTTGGCTTCTTGTCGTCTAGTCTCTGCCAGAGGCGTGAAAGGGATGGTGGGAAACGGGAGGGAATGGCGGGGGAATGGGGACTTAGTGTGTATCTGACCATTAGTGGCACAAGAAAATACCCTGCAGTTTCGATACTGAACCACATGGTGGCAATGTTTCAACATCTCACGTTGGGAGTTTTGTGTGCGTTGTGAGTTCTCCATGCATTCTGCAGTGCTGGCTGCTGGGCTTCTGCTTAGTTTGAACTCAGATCAATGCTTATTACTGCGCACTTGTCCACTTCTCTCTTTCTCCAAACGGAGGCAGAAAAACAGCCTATTCTTAACACACGCACACACATACAAATTACATGTTTACACAGTCGAGCATCTGCTGCCTCTCATGAGAGCAGTGTCCCGAAAAAAAGTTACCGCCTCCGTTTTAGACGTCTGCTAAGAAAACAACTATTACATGCATAGAAAAGGGTCAGATCATAAGGTACATCATCCTTGTCAATCCAACAAGACATTTCCTTTTATGAAATTGGACAATTCTGTGCAGCATGCATAGAAAAAAAGAGGGGTTTTGTATGTGTCCAGCGTGTCTCAGGCAGTGTAAACAAAGCGTATTCCCAATCAACGCATCTGCGCCGCCCACGCCTCGCAATCACAGCGGCCCGAGAGGCGGAGGGGGCGGGACAGAACAGAGGAGCCATCGGCCGTCGCCGTAATCAACGGTGACAGAGGGGTGAAACAAGGCGCTAATCAATGCTCTTCTCCTGCACACTGGCCGCATTTCAGGTTGTTTTAGTCTTCCACCAAAAAAAATAAAAACAGAGTGAAGACAAGAATACCTGGCAAAGTCCAGGTCGGCCTCCCGGGACATGGTGATGTTGGTGAGGTTCTGCTGCAGCACGAAGATGTTCCGGCACATCTTCTTGATGCCGGACTCGCTGATCCTCTTGAAGTACTGGGCGCCGTTGATGAGGATGCAGGAGATCAGGTGGCCCAGACCTTTGTCGGAGAACCACAAAAAAACTTCGGTGAGGGCGCACTCAAGTCCGCTTGTCACCTAAAATCTCGTATGTTTGGCAGCATCCATTGTAATTATAACCCATATATTCCCAACCATGGTGGAGATTATCAGGTATGTTACGAGAAATTATCCAATTTCAATTAATTGGTCTGAAAAATATTGTTTCTTTAATATAAATAATGTGTCTTCTTTATCTGCCCTGCGATTGGGAAAGAAGCGGTAAAGAAAATGGATGGATGGATGGATGGATGGATGGATGGATCTTTATCTATGCCAGTGACATATCGTGACACGCAGAACAATTTTATGCTCTTCCACTAGATGGCACAAGGTACAATGAACCTGTATCAAACTGTTGTCATTCATTCAACAGAATATTTTTTGTGATGGACAAAACTGGCCTAGATTTCACATTTTTGTGGTGACCCACAAGAGAAACATTCACCAAGGATGTGTATCTTCAAGGGGAGGGCAGAAGATGAAAAGTTCAAAGGGAGTTGTTGGCTTCAAAGGGAGCGGTTGACTGTTTGATGTAAAAACACACAATTTGTACGTGGAGAGTAAAGTCTGGTTAACAGCGTCCGTCGGTTTACCCTCAAAGATGTACTGGAACTTGTGCTGCTGCAGGGCGGCCCCCATGGCCTCCTCGATGGCCGAGATGTCCTTGTTGAGCTTGACCACCAGCGGGTCGTAGTCCATGCTCTCCACGTTGGCAACGATGGCGTAGTTGCCTTGCTTGGTCAACGGGATCAAGTAGTGGAAGCAGTGCACCCTGGATGAAAAGGCCTTTATTTAAAACGCCAAATCACCTCATATCTGTCAGCTGGGTGCTATTCAGGGGGTGAAATATGTTTCACCTCCTAAATATGTTTAGGAGGTGAAACACGGCGCACTACAAGACTCCTGTAAACATACAGCCCTTCAGCTTTTAAAACACAAAAGCTCCCTTTTTTCAGGCCCAGAAGCAAACTGTTACGTTCAAAAGCATTTAATTGCAGAAGAATGCGGCGCAAAACGAATCTTTCGGCTCGGCAAATGCTACTTAATTCCATATTCATTTGATCTGCTTCAGCTCAAGTGCGCTAACTGTGGCTTCACAACAGTGCTCGAGGGGGTCAACTTTTTGTTACCGTAACACTTTCGGTTGGTAAAACTGGGTGAATAAATACTACAAACTAAGAGGAAATTTGCGGTTTGCAGCTAAAATACAAGAGTAGTATAGATATTTCGTGTCTTGTGTCCTTTGAAGGTATTCCCATTCCTTTTGTAACACAAACTATAAATCAATAAAAAGCAAGCCTTAGAAAGGGCTTTTGGGTGGCAAAATCATCATTTTTTTTTTTTTTTTTTTTTTTTACAGAAATCCAACTCAGAAACACGTTGACTCACCGCATGTCTTTTTTTACATGGTGTTCCTCATTCACTGCACGAACTGCGTCATCTCTTTTCCCACGATTACGAAACACACTTTCTAACGCTTACCGCGACACATCATGTTTATACCACAGGCTAAACTATTTTCCTTGACTTCGGCTTTCAAAACCAGTTATCCATCAATTTTTTGGGGGGTATGTGTAGTAATATGATAAGGCTTAAGGTTTCACAGTCGAAACAGCTTTCACAGGCAAGCCATAAATACAACGTGAACTGTGACAAAAATGAATTTGGTTTATACCATACATACTCAAATTACTCTAGTGTTCGAAAACGTGTTTGAATTCCAACATGTTGGCATTTCTCTCCCTCATAATCGAAACCGAAATTCGCCCCCTGATCCTTATCTTCGACTCAAAAGCTGTGCTGATCTCAAATCCCAAATGATGCAACGACACCATCCACACGAATCTGTCAGTCACTACAGTGGTACTGGATGAATATATTCGTCGGTGGCAGTAAACGTTTGGATTCCAGTTGACGAATATAACTGTCCACATCAGCGAATGAGTTCATGCAATAACTCCTCGTGCCAGTTATTTATAATAATGCCACTGTGCACAATAGAAATAAACAGTCCATAATAATCCATATAATAAAGGTTTAGATAGAATCTACGTCGAGAATCAATGTACTGCTTTACCCTCCTATGACCCGCGCTCATCTCCCAGCCTGCGCGCGCTTTCTTCTTCACGGCTTCATTTAACTGGTACAACTATCGGGGGAAATTCTGCGGATGAGGGGAGCCAATGGAGTGGAGCGTATTGCAGGACGCACGCCTCAGGGAGTTTTCTTTTTCTCCCTTTTCCTGACTGAAAAGCATAAACAACGTTGCATAAGTTGCAAGTGAGTTGATGGCGACTATTAAAGGGCTTGCAGGGGGGGAGAAGGGTTATGGTGTGGTAAATTAACTCGGATATTATAAGAGATTGAAAACACCTACACTGTATGGGACAAATAATTGGTTCCACCTACAGGAAGGGAAGAAAATGTGGACTTGGTTCTTCTCTCCCACTTCATGTTTTTGTCACTGATGTTGAACAACTGCAAAACTCAATAACGATAATTTGATACTTCTCCATATTAATTTTTATTGTCTTCACAAACATTGCAGTGCAATTTTTGAGTCTGACAAAATGTATTCATATTTTTATTTACTATACCATAAATTATAAAAATGTTCTGTTGTTCTGATGAAAAATGATACTTCTGACAAATGTAAAAAAAAAAAAAAAAAAAATGTAATTAAATATTTTTTCTTTTTTTTCCAACATAAAAACTGACATTATGTAAACATACTATCTAAATAATTAAATAACCTAATTCATTCCTTATTTCTGCCTTTTAAGCTATACAGTGCAGCAGAGCACAGCATTATGTATGGCATCTTATTTTTCTTGTGTGACGTGATTGCACTTTTCGTCCACGCGTACCTGACTTCCAGGTGCAGCGCGAGGAGGCAGCGGTTGGCGATGTCCTGGAAACCCCTGCACAGGTCACCGAGGGTCTGCAGGATCTGCTCCCGGGTGCGCTCGCCGTCGCCCGTCGCCTGGCTGTCGGACGAGCACGGCGACAAACCTGCGTGCGGACGAAAAGCGAGTGACACCCATCGCACTTGTGCAGATTCAAGTCTTTGTCACATTTGATGCAAGTTCAACTTCGCGCCGCGTCCTTTCAGCTCGTCTTTGCACTTGTTTTGGCCGCTTGTGCTGAGGCGGCAGGAGCAGTTGTCAGCGCACTGCGGTGTGAGCTGCACAAAAGACCTACGCGTGGATGTGAGTGTTAAAAAAAAAAGCAGGTGCAGAGAGCATGCAAGCATGATGAGTGTGTATAAATTCAGCCCGGTGTAGATCAATGGTCGTAAATTGATGAATGGGGAGGAAAAGGGGAGGGGAGTGGAAATTGGCCCCGTCACTCATATGTAAGTCTATTTGGTCAATGAGGCGAGCGTGCGCGAGTATGAAGGGTGACTGTTGAGCCGGAGAACGCAGGGGTCGGCGATCGATGTGCCGCAGTCGCGCAGCCAACTCCCCTGCTACTCTTCACGCCTTCGCGAAGGTCACACTTGAATGCAAGCCAGCACATACGCACATGCACACACACACAAACACAGACACACACGCACGCACGCACACACCTTCAGTCCCCCTATTTCCCAACTCTGGACAGCAGCAGAAAGAGAAAAGCTGGTCATCTTCCCTTTTGTCACTCATATATTTCACCTGCACTCGCCTCGCAACAATATTATAATGCTCCCAGAGAGGTGTAGATTTAAACAAGTGTGTAATATTGTGGCTGTTGTTTCGTGCACTTTACGGGTGCTTTTCTTTCATATTTTGCCCCTGTCATCTATCTTAGTTTTCGCTGAATTTAGACTACAGATCAGTTCATCTATAGCTATTGACTTTGGTTTTATTATTTACTTAGTTTCTTTATTTTCTGGATTGCTTCCATTTGATTTTTTCCCCTAAAAATCCTGCACATTGTACATGCATTATTTTACTAAAGATGTATCTAAAATAATATTTTATTCTTGTATTTAAATGAAATAAAAACTATGGAAGTGAGCAAGTAGTACATGTTTTAATTTCCTTCTAATTACTCAAATTCTAAAACCAATGCAGGAATGGGACTACAATTGTAAACGAAGCCTAAAAACAGAACATAGCCCATTGTGCGAGGGCGCAAGAACATATTTGTATGTAACCCACGTTGAAGTCCAGAACCTTCCTATCCATACTCCATCTCCATTCCTGGCATGTTTGACCAGGAGTCTTATCAGCGTAATTCCTGAGTTCCTTGCAAAGCGAGAACTCCCGTGTCGTCGACACCTTGTGTTTATACTGGCGAACATCCAATCCCCATTAGAGTTACTTTAAATGAACCACCCGCCCCCCCAAGATAAGAAGGGAGCAAACATCGGCCCCTTGCGGGTCAGTCCGTTCCAATCAACAAGGCAAACGCGCCGGGTGAGACAGAGGATAAAGCCTTTCCTATTAGTATCCTTTCATTTTGTAAAGAAGGACTTACTGGTTAATTAACCAGCAAAGCTTTGTTGTAGTTCATCTAACCCGCTGGTGCGTTATACTGTCAACCCAAGAGGAGATATCTTCTCGCCTCCTGTCGCTGTTTTGATATCAATCTCCTCGCCGCCGTAATGAGTGGCGCCAATAACAAGAGCCGGTGCGCTGTGATTTCTCCTGGGAACGCCATTAATTGACTTCCAGTGATTGAATTTAGGCGCATACTCCCGGCGGTCAACTTATCGGATCATTAGGAGATAAAGAAGCCGGCCGCATTGGACGCACCGGGAACCTTTCTGACGTCACGTTCACCTTGGCCGCCTGGAGATAACGAAAAAGGAAGACGACGCCAGCAAACGCAGCGGGGGGTCTTTCTGGGGGGGTGTCCACACATGTACTGTATACATGGAGTCCCACGCTGCTTTGATGATGCAAGGGTAACGTCGCAGCATGGGGACTGCCATTAGCGAGGACAGATGGGCGAAAAGGCTCATTGCTCCAAATTATTATTATTTTTTGGGCTATTTCCTCCTCACTTTGCTCATTTATACATTATTTGAGTATGTTCAATGTCGAAATACATATGTATGTCCACGCAGATGCGGATGGCGAGCGCTCATGCAGTTCGCCAGTGAGGACATGAAAACGTTAGCTCTTACAAACATCCTTTTGTGGAAGATGGAGGAATAGGAGCAGAGAAGCACGCTGCAGGGGCGGCGCGTACCATGAATGATTCATGGGCGACGGACGACGACGTAAGTAAGCCAGAGGAGGAGAGTTATTAATTATTTTGCTGCCCCTGGTAGAACGGGAGCGGCATCTGAGCCGCGTCCACTGAGAAGGTGGCAAAGTAGAATGTCTTCAAATGTTGCGGGATTTCAACAAGAAATAAATAAATAAACTAAATCCACAAGGCATCTCCACGAGGATGAAGTAAAAGATTTTTTTTTTGCATCTGGCACAAACAACACCATCATCTCCTGTTGCACACACGCCTCCAGGTCGGCCTTCATTCGGAATAGCAATGAGATTTGAGTCAAATGGAAGTGGTGGAAAGTACACAGTCAAGGTTACGCAGAAAGACGATTATTGTTGTCACATAATTACAGGGGCTGCATCAAATGTTTTTCAAGATTGAGAAGTTCATGCTCTTCTGGATACAAGAAAAATACATTTAAATTCAATAAGATAAATTATGTGAATAAATACAAACTAAAATCAAATAATGCTAAATTAATAAATAATGAAAATACAAATAAAATAAAAATGTGAATGCTTTTTAAGACAATAAAATAATAACAACGCAATCATAAATAAAAAAATAAGGCTTAATAAATGCTGAATTCATAATATATAATACAAACATATTCTAAAATGTTTCCTGTGTTTGTTGTAAACGCACAGAGTTGATCTGATGCCCGGTGTTGCGCCAAGATGACTGATAAGCAGCCACAGTTGACCGTCATCGATGTATGACCTCTCAGCACGCGCAAAGTCAGCGCCTCATCGGCACACTTCGACTCAGTTAACATTCATCCGCATGTCCGACTAAAACAAAACAAGAAATGCTCTCATGTTGACGATGGGGAGGAATGACGAAGAAAAAAGTGGGGGAAAAAAGAAGAAGGAGAGGGAGAGGAAAATGAGTTGTTCATACCTGACTGCTCCTGTAATATAAAATCCAATTTGGAGCGGCATGGACATGAGGGGCGGGCGGGATGAGATAAGGTGGGGTCTCTTTTTCCCCCCACCGTAGCCTTGTCCCCTCACACACGCCAACTCAACACAGACCCAACGACACACTCACTTGGTCCTTCATCAGCTCAGCAAACACTATATAATGAACAATGCACGGGCTGTCCTGGCATGATAAGTAAGTGCCCTTCGCCTCCACACTCACACACACACGAACACAGAAATGAATAAGAATGACTTTGTCTGGTCCTTTCCCGCACTTTCATTGAATCGTTATCGATGATGAGGAAGTGAAACTGGGGACGTTTTTAAAAAGATAATGCGAAGAAAGCAAAACATCCAAATTGGCTTCAGTGGGGAAGACAGCGACATGACACAAACACAAAACTTCCCACGCACACACATACGCGCACAAATATACAGGTGCCTAATTTTCATCTGTGAATAATGATGCAAAAGTGACGGCGGAGCAGGCGGATGCGTCACAAATGGTTTCTGTTCTGATTAGCGGAGGCGTTTAGGTGCACATGCTAACGGAGGAAGGATAATGACAGCGTGCGTTTGTGTGCGACAACTCCAATCGAGAAGGTAATGAGTGTGTGTGATAATGTGCTCAAACGAAAACTTAATGGGGCGCAGGTAGAAGCGGTGCCGCGGCAAAAAAAAAAAAGCCGTCCGCCGAGGATGAGAATTTAATAAATTCTTACAAACAGAGGGCACAATTAATTTCAATTCAACGAGCACGCCGCCGAAATGGGCCGCAGTCGAGAATTTACATGAAAAATCTCTGGGCTGGGGCAACTTTAAAGCTGGCTTGTGTATTTTACTGTGACAAGGTTTAGCTCTGAGCCTCGGGCCTTGGAAAGTCATTTCTTCCTTTGGAAAACTTCACACGATCATTACATAAGGACATTTCTGGGATGGGCACGCCTGATTGTCGGCCTCAACGACACTGAGGCAGATTCCCCCAAATCTGCTCCCAACATGCCTAATTCAACAAACAAGTATCCTCCACCAGCCACAGGAGCTTGCAGCAGTCATAAGTGTGCGAGTGTAACAGTCGTGAAGTCGGCGCTATCAGCGAGCAACAGGCAGCATGGGCCGAGGCTCTTTTAACTGCTGCAGGTGAATTCAACTGACAAATCTCAAGTCTGTGCAGTGCAGATTTCACAAGTGTGACTTTTTGCGAGACAAATATGGCCGTCTCTCAACAGTTACATTTGCCTCCCAACCAAGCCCACCCCCTCCGGGCGCTGCTCCGCGACTTACCGCTCCGCCAAGAACGAGGGGAATAGAATTAATGATCTGCGAAAAAGACGAAGCGTGTCAGGCGCCCGCGGCTCGGTACTCACTGGATCCCGGAGGCAGGCTCGCGAAGAAGGCCTTGAGGCGGCCGGACAGCCACTCCATGCTCTCGTGGAGGTTTGCGAGGGATTTGAGGTCGCTGACGTCGCGCAGGATCTCGTTCTGGGGGATGAGCTTGTCGCCGAGGTTGCCCGTCAGCACCTCCGACTCCTTGGCAAACGCCGCCCTGTGTAATGGAGCATTACGATTATTCAGAGTCAATTTGGATAGGAGTGACTTGTCTGCGTAGGCTTCCCTCAACCTGCTTTCTTTTATTTGCATCCTGGTTGAAAAGAGCAATCACGACATCTATATTGAACAAGAAGTACGTCAATAAAATGTGACTCATGTTTATGATGTGTGAACGAAATAGACCGGACGAGTGGGAGGTGTTAACGGTGTGATTGTGTGTGCTCGTGTGTTCGTCAAAAAGACACAAATGAAATTATTTAATTTGAATGATCTGTATTATCAAGTAACATCCCACCACATAACATAACGCTGCGTTAAGAAAGTCCATTCGTGTGTACCGGGTGAAGTCTTCTTCGTCCTCTCGTTTCTGCCGTGTCTGTCTGGGCTGGGCCATGTTGGCCCAGTTGGGGAGCGACTGGAGCAGGCGACTGATGTCCTCGTCTTTGGACCAGGAAGCGCTGATGGTCAGCTTCTCCTCACACTGGACTATTCCCCTGAGAATACACAGAATGTTACTCCTTCAACGCAAACATAACAAATATATATATATATTTGAAGGCATTACCTGTAGGCTGTGTTGCAGATCTCCTTATACTCTTTGAGCTTGTCGCAGATCATCTCCAGGAACTGGTTGGAGTAGGCGCTCAGGTCTTGCATGAGATTCATCAGATCCTGGATGGACTTCTCCACCACCACGGTGCTCTGCGGGTAGAACAAGACAACATGAGTCCATAAGGATTTACCACTTGGTGCTGACCCAAATCAATATTGGGTTGGCATTGGCAGAGGTTTTCACTCTCGTGAGGGATTCATTGTGTAAAATTGAGCAAATGTGAGACTAGTAAAAACAACAATATGCCAGTGAAAAAACAAATAGTAAATTCAAGAGAGGTCCAAGGCTGGTGAATGGAGAAGAAGAGGAAACAATGCAATGCCTTCTCCTCCACCAAATGCCTTCTCTTGTCTAATTCTGCACATTTTAAACGGCCATTTGTCTCGGCTACCAGAAATCATTAAAAACTAATCAAGGGGCCGACTGGCGAAGGGGGTGTTTAACTCCATCTTCGTTGCCCATTACATTGGAGAGAGCATGCACTGTCCACACGCACACATACATCTTTCTCTCACTTCCTTAATGATTCATGCTTAAAGGTCAACATACAGTGCTACGGAGTGAAAAACACATACTATATATTTCCCCTTCGGTGTTGCCGCATTAAGCTCTGAAACTGAGCCCGGCGTGCACTTTGCATCCACTCTTTTAGCATACCGCCACTTTAAAAGCGCCGCCGTCGCCACCGAGGAATAGTCAAGCGCGGTCTTCGCAAATGGATGTCGCGGTTTGATGGGGTAAACTGCCGTCATTAAGAGCAAAATGATGGCCGTGCACTCCCGGCAGGGGAAAAGGGCTGTTAATGCTCCGGAAGCTGTTGCTAAAAGTGTGGGGGAAAAAAACAAAAACACAAACTGGGAATTCCATCAATGCATTAAAAGGATGGAGCTGATACCCCAGCTAATCCCCCCCCCCCCATGAACTAGAGGGTTGCCCCTCAAGGTCATGTGTAGGTTACAGTGTTTTAACTCCTGATTCTCTCGGGGAAACTCCGCCCTCTGTCATTTGGACGTGTCACAACAGAAGGCTGCCAAAACAATACACACGACAAGATGATCTCCCCGCTCGCAACGCACATGGCTCGCCCGACTCTTGGGTGACGGGTGTGTATTCTTGACATATCATTCATCAGTGTCAGGGGAAAGTCACACATGGAAGACTTCCCCACTTGACACACGCCGGATGGCTCGCATGTATGCGCCTGGCACCGCTCTCTGTGTGACCAGTGTGGGGAAGCGGGTGTATACGAAGGTTTGTTGACACAACTCAGCAGGTTACCAAGCAAGTGCAAAATTCCGAATTGAAATAATATGGGGATCCACCCGCTACTTGCCATATTTAAATGATTTCAGCGCAGGGTCACGTAGCTTATGGTAAAGCAGTGCGAAATACCCTGACACAAAAATAGGTAACACACAATATAATGATGATTATAATTACAAATGTAAGGTAATAACACAACAGAACAACGTAACACAACAACGTAACCCAACATTGGAACTTACCAATAACAGTGCGCCATTACAGAGCAAACGTGAGGCAGTGAATGGTAACATTCTGTTATGTAACACAACATACCGTAACAAAATGTACCGTAACATAATATACTGCAACACAATGTACCGTAACGCAGTGTACCATAATAAATGTTACGTAATGCACTGTACTGAAAACAGTGCACAATAACACAACATAGCACAATTTAGCAAAGAGTACACACAACATAACCAACTTCAAAATTAATGATAATATAAGGTAACAACTTCATGCAATAACGTAACACAACAGCATAGGATATCATAATACACCATCGTAACTTAACATATTATCACACAACGCAACACAGTGTACCACAACAGCAACACAATGCAGCAGAACACCAACTAAAAACAATCAGAGTAATAATTCAAACATTACCTCTAGCCTGATATTCACTGCACTTGGCGAGGGTAATAATAAGTGAATAAAGAGGTAAAGATGGATGACATGTTTGAGAATAACTTCAAAAAAATGCGTTCCCATTTAGGCGGAAGAATCACATGGCTGGCGGGCTGATGGAGATTGAGTTCAGAAAAGAAAACAATGTCTCTTTCGTGGGCGCCATCACGGCCTCCGACGCGGCGTCGTGTAAGTGTTCTAATTGAAAGATGAGCAGCAATATCACACTTGGCTTCTTGCAGATGGACTGCAATATTACTCTTCCACCAGACGCACACAAAACACACGCAAAATGAAATACGGCACCCTGGCATAAACAATCCAAAGAGTTAAGATGTTCAATTTGAGTCCTTGCAGTGGAGCAAAAATCCATGAAACTAATTATCTCGGTTGGTTTTTTTTTTACCCCCGATGTTCATTATTCTAATGGAAGAAAATTACACTAAGTCTCCGCATTCATCGTCACATCTCATTAAGCCAATGTCAATATAAAAAGGATGCTCTTAGTTGTCAGAGTTCAAGGTTAAATTCGAGCACTTTTAAGATCAATTTCCAAGCTTTTTCCAGTGCATTACAGCTGTGGGAAATTATACATACATACGGCTATATTATGCTGTTATAAGACACAGACAAAAAGCAACGGAAGACAATGGAGTCATGTACAAATGAAAACTTTTAGCAAGCAAAACCTTTCAAACCAGAGGGCACATTTGTGGCTGACATCTCTCCATTGCAAACTCACTTTCAGGGTCATTATGACTTCTCGTTCTCAGCGGTGTTTTAACAGCGAAAACAGGCAGGCGCAATTATATTTTTCCAATACGTGTATAATTATAAACACGTACAAAGACAAAGCGCAGCTGTCATGCAGAGCTTGAGGCGTGTTGAGGCTGGGTGCAAGCCTCGGAGTGCAATGTGTTTGGTGCGAGATAACCGCGGCAAGGTAGGTGGCACCTCAGGCATCCAAGAAAAAAAAAAAACTCCTATGGGGGGGATTGAGTCAGTGCAGTAGGAATAAAAGGGGCTTCTTCAATTTACAAGCATTAGTGTTAATCGAAAAATGATGATATAATTATACAGTGGTGCCTTGAGATACAAGTTTGACTCGTTTTGTGACCGCATTTTTAACTCAAACCACTCATATCATCTTTCCCCATTGAAATGAAAGGAAATGCCATTAATCTACTTCTTTAAACCACCTTATAGTGCGTTTTAGCCACATTAAATACAGCTAACAACATTATGCTGCTTCCCTGGTTGGATCAACATTATATAAAGTTAGTATGTTTGTGTGAGATGCTGCAGAAAACAGCAAAATTAAACGGGAGCAATTTGTGTGTGTGTGTGTGTGTGTATGTATGTGGGTGTGTGTGTGTGCAAATCATCCACCCTCTTTCCTTCTTCCCACTCCCACTTGAGTCCAAATCACAGGGCACGGTTGATGAAGCTAACAGGTGTATTGTGCTGTGATTGCCGCACCCTCTGATGGGTGCTAGGGGTCTGCTTTACAAAAGAGTCGCCCTCCCCTTCCACCCGTGCGTGTTTGTGTGTCTGCGTGAGCGTGTGTCTGTTGGTGCGTGGAGGCAATCAGCAGGAAGGGAATAAGTATTGCCGACACACATCACGGCAAACAATAAAGGTCAGTGTCATTACAGGAGGTGGAGGTTGGGGGTGCTCTCACACGCACACACATATATACACGCACACACAGTCACATGTAAATATGAAATGGAGAAAGGTCAACATCATTAGCGGATCACTGCTGGCGTGACACTCCTGTGATACACACATCACGCACACACAATGGTGACATTATTTTATTTATTTATTTATTTATTGTAAAGGAAAAGTTGGGAAACAATTGGGGAGGGATGGAGTTGAGGGTTGATCAATGTGTTGTGCAGATCAAGTGCAGTTGAGTTGAAGCCTGAAGTTAAGAAACATTAGGTTGTGAAATTGTAGTTTCCTGTTATCAAAGAACAATATTTGGTGACCGAGGTGGGTGCTCATACCTATACCTATACCTATCATGCTTAGATAAGAGTTAGTCAAACGTTTTATCAGATTAGCCATGAAAAAAACATTTCAGAAATTTAAAAATGGAAAAGAAAAAAAATGGAAGTTCGTATTTTTTGAGGTAGGTGCGTGCTCAAAACGAACGCTTTATCTTTAATATGCATTACCTCGTTCTGCTTGTCAAGGGAGCGAATCTAAGAGTCAAGACTTAAGCGCTGTTTCTTCTTTCGGTAGCGTTGGTCTTTCCTGGACATAGTCTTGAGATTAAGGACTTATTTTTCTCTGTAGTAGTAATTATCATGATCATTTTATTGTTAGCCTTTTCATTATTATATTTTACATTATTTTATTATTATAAAGTATATTTATTGTTAAGAAAAATAAATTGTGAAGAAATACAATAAATGCCTTCATTGTCATTGTGCACAAAAATACCAGGATTAAATGTTATTAGGAAATATTCACATTGTGAATCATTTACAATATTACTTTAAAATAAGATGTCACGAAAGCTCAAATACCTGTACTTGAAAAATGGAACACTAGACGTACTTAAATTTACGATAGAACACTTAAAAGTAGAGTCGTCCCAAAAAGATCACATGATTGGAAATCGGGGCAGATCACATAATTACCAGCTGATCGGTATCAAGTGAAAAAGATCAGATTTTTTTTTTTATTTTCTCAATTTGTAAAGGTCATAATCCTGAGATACAACGACACTGCCAAATGAAACAGCAATTGCTTCGTTTGATACACCTTTTTTTTTTATACACCTTAAATTAAGAGTTGTCTCTCCTTGTGAGATTTTCTTTCAAATATTTAATTGATTTGCTGTCAAATTAATAATCAAGCAAGGAAAGCAGTCTACATGTCGTTGGAAGCTGTGGGACGTATAGGATGTGGGTAGCGCAGCTGGAGGAGGGGTTGGGGGTCCTAGGTGTTTTACAGGGGGGTGTTTGGATCAAGATAAATGGAGCCAATCTGAGGCGCTATCCAGGAGTGTAACCGTAGCCCTCGCTCGCCTCCACTCTTCCTCTATTCTGCCTCTATCTAGCTCTAATTAAATGAATCAATCAGAGTTGGACAGATAGCATCTCAGCGCTCACGTGCTTGGGTGTTGGATTCAACATCTGATTCCCACACACACACGCGCGTGAAATATAAAAGCCAAAAAAAAAAAAAGGATTCAAAGCTTATCAGCAGCAAATGGACACTCACCTCTGGACATTATCTATGGTCCTTGTGGACCATATATAACTAGTTCGTGTCAGCATCATCCTAATCTTATTATTACTCTATGATATACATACACGATACACGCCAGCCTCCTTTGGGAACCACACTGTGATAGGCAAATCATCTCCAATATCAATATTACTTATTAACCTGCCGCCGCACGGGTATGGTTTATAGGCGCTCATTCACCTTGACTCCTGTGCAGCGATTGCAGCAAAGTTAGAACTGACACTCCGCGATTTATTAAAAATTGATACATTGCAAAATGCAGCTATAAATATTATGCTCCTGCACTAGGGACCAAAAATATGACCTACTCATGTAGCTAGATAAGACCACAATACAGTGAACCCCCCCGCACATCGTGGGGGATGCGTTCCAGGCCCACCTGCTATATAGCAAAAAAAAAACAAAAAAAAACCGATACAAAGAAAAATTATTATTATTTTTTAAAAATTCTTTATTAGAAGACTCAATGCTGAATCTTAACATATTCCTCCAGTCGCATCTCAAGCTCACATTAGCCGCTTAGCATGCTTCAACAGCGGTAAGTGAGCAGATGCATCCATAAAAATGTGCACCCCTATGGTTTCCCATATGCGACTGCGGCCCAGCACAGTGTGCTTAATGTGCTGAAACTATATTGAGTTCTCGCTCTTCCTCTCATCAGCCCCTGACGTTCTCATGCCAACAGTGTGTGTGTGTGTGTGGGTCCATGACAACACCTGGCACACTTACACATATGTGCAAAAAAACCCAAAAAAAAAACACTACACTCCAGCACAAAGACACATCTGCTACGTGATTGGAAACCCTCGCAACCATTTTATGGCACAGTCACCATAATCTTTAATCATCCACTGCAGTCACGGAGGCAACGAGCGAGGACATTAAGCTCACAACAGACTTAAGTTTGTACTTCTTGGAAGAAAAAGTGCCAGGCTACTCTGCGGAAAAACTTTTGTGAACATTGACTGCTCACCTGAGAAGCAGAGCAGTCGCTTAATTGACTTACATTCTCACTAGTATGCCACCTAAACAGGCTGCATCAGGAATCAAAATGTAAAGTAAATGGGAAGTAAATGCAGTAAAAAAAAAAAAAAAACGGGAAGCAAATGAAGTCGAAACAAATAAAGAAAGTTGTTTTAGTTATTGCATGCAATAATGGCATGTGTTTCATTACACTCCAGTTGAAGGTTGAGCTAATGTGCCGCCTAAATTGGATGCAACAGGAATTTTTACTATTATTATTATTATTAAGCCTTGCGACAACTCAACTCGTATTTTTGGATTTACTCCACTTACTTTGTATTTTCATTCTTGCTGCAGCGCATTTCAGCGTTCAAGTTTCTGTTGCAATCCTGAATTTTTACGCTTTATCTTTTTTTTTTTTATATATGACATTGCATTTTCACCTTCAAACAAGGCAATTCATGTTTGACTGCTTAAAGAAATGTTAGGTGTTCAATTTCAAGGTGGAATTGTGCTCAAATTCAAAAATGTATGTCCCCAACTGTCAAGCACGGAATTTAGTTTGTCCCGAAGGAGACACTGGAGACTAGCCGCACATACACAGGTAGAAAAACGATGCCTCAAAAATGAAATAAATGAGTGAAAAGACGCTGCCAAATTATGAGGCTCTTTTATTCAACCCAATTAAAAAAAAAATCCACAACAAAGGGTGCGCTTTATTGCGCGCTCCCCGCTATCAGCAGAAAGGCTCATTAGCCACAGCAGCATAATTAGCAAGATGCTGCACTGCACTCGTTAAGGAGGGGCCCAAGCCGTAAACAAACCCTGCTGAACTCCGAACACCCACTGCCTCACGCTACCTCTGTAATGAACTGCCACTGATGTTTGCTGCATGGGAGATAGATGAGCAGCCGCAGAAACCACACATACACACGCACGCGCGCGCACGCACGCACACACACACACACACACACACACACACATTCAAGAACTGCAACACAAGCAATTTGGCAGCGTCTTTCTTGACCAACCAAACAATTAAAATGTATGCACATGCGAAAACCGGCACTTTTGAGCCAACGTCTGCCAGCTGGGCTATGGACGAATATTAGCAATTGTCGGGATCTCCGCTTTGCCACTCGAATACTCAACCCACTGGGAGACTATTTTGATTGAACAACAGTTGGCAGAAAGGGAAGAATCAGTCTGGCAACAACGAAGCAAGTTATTTTTGCTTGGAGAGCACGAATATTGGTGCCCCGTGCGAGTTCCTCACCTGGAGCACGGGTCTCTGTACACCGAGAACCTTCATGGTGTCAGCACTGGCGAGGATCTTCAAGGGGTTGGCAACCTTGCTCACTGCCTCAATTTCTTTGTTGATCTCTGTGCGCACCTAAATGAATGAGAATTAGATGACTTGGTTTCGTCTGCAGGGAGGAATCTTTCATCGCTTTACCAACCTGGTTGAGGAAAAGGTCGTTGATGTAGTACGTCAGGAAGGTTCGGAGTTGGCACTGCTTGGCCTGGCCCGCACCCATGTTCATCTCGATCTCCTGAATGAACCTGCACAGAGAAGTTGGGACAAACATGAGAACAATGCCATTATAAGGTTTGTAACTGGGGCAAAAAGCCTGGTGCCAGTGGATCGAAGAGAACAAACTCAAGCTCAACTAGTTTGCCACCTAAATGGCCTGTGGCAGGGAAGTTAAAAAAAAATAAAAATAAAAATAAATAAATAAAAATTGCCATAGTGCCACAATGTATTTCATAACAATAGTGCAGAAGGCGTAATTAATTCAGTTTTAGTTTGCTGCCCAAATGGGCTGTGGCGAGAAGTCAATTGCAACATAAACAGGAAGTGCGTTAATATAAAGGTTTGTTGTAGTTAATATAATACTGGCATAGTGCGTCACTGCACTAATGCAGACGGTGCATTTAAGTTCAGCAACGCCTAAATGGGCTGCGGCGGGAATCAAAAAGCAATATAAACAAGAAGTGAATTTGTTTGAGTTTATTGTGCTTATTGAAAAAGTGGCATAATGTGTTCCACTGCACAAGTCGCAAGTCGTCAATATCAGCAATGCCTAAACGGGCTGCAGCAAGAATCAAAATGCAAAGTAAATGAGAAGCTAAACAAAGAATGTTTGTCATATTTATTTAAATAGTGGCATAATGTGTTCCACTGCACTACTGCAAATGGGGCAATTACCTCAAGTTCAGCAATGCCTCAAGAGGCTGCAGAAGGAATCGATATGAAGAATCTTGGACAACTTAGTTTACCCATTAATCTTAGTGCTACGTCTTACCAGGACAAGGTGGTCTACATCCTCATCCAAGATCCCAATACGTTTGTCCCCACCACTCACTGGTGAC
Organism: Phycodurus eques; assembly: GCF_024500275.1. Lineage (NCBI taxonomy): Eukaryota > Metazoa > Chordata > Actinopteri > Syngnathiformes > Syngnathidae > Phycodurus > Phycodurus eques. The sequence goes on along the minus strand of NC_084546.1, from coordinate 3,982,472 downwards.
AACTTGGATATAGAGTACATTTGGATTCCCTTCAGCAAACTGTCTCCCAGTGGTCCAGATGTGGGTCGGACACTAACGTATGGCTTCGCCGAGGCACGTGTGCACTTCGTTTGTCAGGATCGCCGGTCGCTGACCTCGGCTGGCCCGTGCTGCGGGACCGACGGCCGCGCAAGAGCGAGTGCCTCCTCGAGCGCGCGGCACATACAAATGCACAAATAAATCAAACCCCGCAGAAAAAAAAAGATTGCTTGACCTACAAGACGCGTGGTTACGAAAGACCCCAGCATTGTACAGTCGACGGATAGAGACAACAATAACAAAGACAGGGATATGTAAGGACGGATAGATAAAACAAGAACATTTAATTGGAACAAAACAGCAGAAATAATCTTTTGTTTGGCGTTCAAATAGAGTTAAAAGTTGTTGCAATGTTTAGGCAACAGATATTTGAACAGAAATTGTGGAGCAACACGTAGACGGATAATACAACCCCAAGTCCAATGAAGTTCGGACGTTGTGTTAAACAAGTTGGGACAGGTGGCAAAAAAGACTGAGAAAGTTGAGGAAAGCTCATCAAACACCTGTTTGGAACTTCTCACAGGTGAACAGGCTAATTGGGAACAGGTGGGTGCCACGATTGGGTAGAAATGGAGCTTCCCTGTATTGCTCAGTCATTCACAAGCAAAGATGGGGCGAGGTTCACCTCTTTGTGAACAAGTGCGTGAGAAAATAGTCCAACAGTTTAAGTACAATGTTCCTCAACGTACAATTGCAAGGAATTGAGGGATTTCATCATCTACGGTCCATAATATCATCAAAAGGGTAAGAGAATCTGGAGAAATTACTGCATGGAAGCGGCAAGGCTGAAAACCACCATTGAATGCCCGTGACCTTCGATCCCTCAGGCGGCACTGCATCAAAAACCGACATCAATGTGTAAAGGATATCACCACGTGGGCTCAGGAACACTTGAGAAAACCAATGTCAGTAAATACAGTTCGGCGCTACATCCGTAAGTGCAACTTGAAACTCTCGCCGGCTTCTCTGGGCCCGAGCTCATCTAAGATGCACTGATGAAAAGTGGAAAAGCGTTCTGTGGTCCGACGAGTCCACATTTCAAATTGTTTTTGGAAATTGTGGACGTCGTGTCATCCGGGGCAAAGAGGAAAAGAACCATCCAGACTGTTATGGACGCAAAGTTCAAAAGCCAGCAGCTGTGATGGTATGGGGCTGTGTTTGTGCCAATGGCATGGGTAACTTACACATCTGTGAAGGCACCATTAATGCTGAAAGGTACATACAGGATTTGGAGAAAGATATGCTGCCACCCAAGCAACGCCTTTTTCATGGACGCCCCTGCTTATTTCAGCAAGCCAATGCCAAACCATATTCTGCACATGTTACAACAGCGTGGCTTTGTAGTAATAGAGTGCGGGTACTAGATTGGCCTGCCTGCAGTCCAGACCGGTCTCCCATTGAAAATGTGTGGCGCATTATGAAGCATAAAATACGACGACGGAGACCCCGGACTGTTGAACAGCTGAAGCTGTACATCAAGCAAGACTGGGAAAGAATTCCATCTACAAAGCTTCAACAGTTAGTGTCCTCAGTTCCCAAACATTTATTGAATGTTGTTATGTTTAACACAACGTCCCAACTTCATTGGAATTGGGGTTCTTGTTAAAAACACATAAGAAACATTTCGTTGCTTTTTTACGGCAGGATGGAATGGATTAATGGCATTTCCATTCATTGAAATGGGGAAAGATGATTTAAGACATGCATGTTTTGATGTACGACCGTGGTTACAAAACAAATTGAACTTTTATCTCAGGGCATCACTTTTTGGCGACGTGTCCGCTGCATCCAAATACACGGATCCACAGCCTAAATGACGAGTGTAATTCGTTGGCTTGGTGATGAAGTGAAATTGTATTATCACTCCACGAGTGATAATACAATCCATGCTATCTTTATGGGGACGTATGTTCACTACGCTATCTATTTTTTACCGAGTAACCATCCCCGAGCTGTGCCTCTAGTCGCCATAGTGATGAAAGCTGTGGCCCAGCAGTAGAGGACACAGAGCCGCCCACTCAAAACAGGCTAATGTCAGTGAGGCTCAAAATAGAAGGTGTTTCTTGATCCTTGGGCTATTTTGACGAAAGGTATGTCACAGACAGTCCTAAGGCACCTGGGAACTGGTTTAAATTGTGAAAAATATCATTTGTCTCCTGAAAGTTTTAGATACTGTATCTAACTACAAGACTTGTCGATACAATCCCTCATTTTTTGTACATTTTTGCTGGTTTTAGGAAGCTTTCCATTGCTGTCATATCCCTCAACAAGTTATATTGTTTGGCACATTTGAATATGAAGCGCATAACTCAGAGCCTCGGGCTAAACAAAACAATTCCCGCGGCCCACACTCACACCCTCACACGCTACTCAGCATTTGCGCCCAATTAGTCAGCAAGAGTAGAGGCCTCGTGTGTGCAGTCTAAACCCACTGTAAATCCTTCATTGATTCTCCAAAGTCGACCGCAGTGCGAAGTGGGAGAAACTCTTCTGTGACCTAATTAAAGCTGTCAAACAATGCCAGCCAGATAAACAGCTCCTCTCTCTAAATATGGAGAGAACATAAACACCCTCCCGCAAAAGAAAATATAATTTCTGCTGACAACTTCATCTTCAAAAAATAAGAGAAAACAAATCGATTTTGGGGACAGAAAGTTGCCACTTTAACGGCCCGGCCCGGTCTTGTTGCCCGGATATCCATCCCTAGCTGTCATTACTGTCATTGTTTCGATACGAGAGTCAAGATGAGGGATTGTCCGCTCAGTGTGTGAGCACAGATGGATTGTTCCGCAGACAGAGGTGATAATATTTGAGTAATGCAGCGCGGCCCCCACGAGTAGTAAACGTTCCATCTGGAGGCGGAGAGCGTGGACACCGCATGAGGACAATCGGAGGGTTGGACTGAGGGAATCGGGATAAACGGCCAGCACGCCACACTACACAACAGCGGGACCGAGACCGAGGAGACAGGTGACAACTAAAAATGGTCAGCTCAGAAGCATCAGACAGGTTGCTATGGCAACCGCAGGCCCAGCCAGCGCTCGCCGACAACTCAGCCAGGGCGTGTCATATCTTAATAACCTTAAATAATTCACTTAGCTGCCCTGGCGAGCTCAGACAAACGCTGACATGCTGCGAAGGGTGTAATACAGTAGGGTGGGTGAGGAAAGGGGAATTTAGAGATATGATTACAACTGCTGATCATTGGCTGATCAAGCAATAAAACACAAGCAAAACCAGGGAAGGTCAAAGTATCGCCCACAGGCTACCAAAGGCATTTACATTATCAAGAGTCCTGTATTATTTATTGCATGAATTTATTGGTTCATTAAAATGATTTCATTTCATGTTTTTATTCATTTATCTCATTGAATGCATAGTTCACCTTAATTCAGGTTGTTAAGTCACAGACTGGTCGCTATCCATTTGCAGGGCACAAATAGAATTCAATTTCAAATAGAATTCATTTCGTCTCGAAATGGAATTGATCTCGACACCAGTTCCAAAGCCAGTGGAAAACATCTACCTTCCTTCTTCTTGTCGACATCCACATTAAGAACCAACATCCACTTCCCATGCAGCAACTGGTGATTGCGCGTGACAGCATGTAATTATCCGTCATTAGCAAACAGATGTCAGAGTCTATGCTTGGGAGCCGGATAATTGTCCATGTCACGGCCCTGCGTGTGTGAGTAGGAATACCGGCGCTGTTGAATGGAATTATGTATTTTTACCGGAAGGGATTTGGGCTAATCAGTTAACCCATCACCCCTAATGGTGGTCTGATTGCTGGGAGACCCAATTGTCTAAGGAAAAGCAAACGGAAGAGCCTCAAAGATGCGTGATGGCCGCCAACTCGGAAATCACTAGTTACAGCTGGAAAGCAAACCCCAGGTAACAAACTCTTCTCGCCATCCATCTCCATCCGTGGCAGAGGTGTAACCATGCCGAAAGAGAAATGGGATAGAAAAGCACATTGTTTAGAGACTCAGCAATTTTTTTTTTGTAGGAGCTCGGTTGAATTTCAATTTCACCGTCAGCCATCTAGAACACCGGAATAAAGGAGGGAGAAGCCATTGCGTCACAGCACAGCCCCATCCAGTGACACTCCAAAGCACTTCTCTTATTTGCAATGATTCTTTCCTACGGCACTCCTCAGCCACTTCAGCAAGAAAGTCAAAGTCATTAAATGATCCTAATGGATGCGAGACACTCCGGGAGTTTTCACGCTGCACGACCCAACACTGACGCTAAATCTTTTCTTGCCTTTTAAATGTTATTCAACTGCACATTCAATATCGATTCTCTCGGATTATCGGGCGCCGCTTGCTTACTTTTATGGTGGCGTTGAATTAATGAGATGGGTGGGGGTGGGGGGTGGGGGTTCCTCTAGAGATTTCAAGCAGGGAAATTAAAAAGTCGGACGAGGGCAAATTACAATATAACTGCTTGAATATACACGTGTATGGACCTGATGATGTCTTATACATGCAATTAAGTACGCCTGCCTAGATAAGCCACAAAAGAGCTTATCCCTTCACTATGAGTCAAATGTACAGGTTTTTTAAAATTAACTATAAGACAATGCTTGTGCAATCTCCACTTCTACCAGCAGATGCCAGTGTGTCAGCTTCCAGACTTCTGCCACATTATGAACAAGGAACAACAGTAATGTATGATACACCAATGCAGTGGATGTATACACACACGGCTATACAGTGAAATGCAGACGTGTGGAGATAATTGGAAACAAAGCAGGTCCAACCAAGGAGTTTGTGGACTAATACAGATGAAGGACAAAAATGGACTGCCACCGAGAGATCATCCTTCAGTTCCTTTTCATAACAAATGGCGGTTCAGCAAGAAAGTTATGCAGCTTTGTATGCTAAATGCAATAAACTAGGCATTGAACTGATTAGTCGATTTGTCGACTACAGTGCAGTGCAGTTTAAAGCTTGATAAACTTATCACATTATAGTCCCTAACCCTAACAACAAAAAATATGAACCAGAGTATACTATACAATCAAGGTATATATAAAAAGCTAAAACAGGGAAAATAAAAACCTAGACTACACGTTTCCAAAATGTTTCTCCTAAGGCTGCAAAAAGAGACCTTGAAAGATGCAAGAGCCACTTTAATGTTTTTCCATTTAATTTAATAAACATGCTAAAATCAACCCATCAAGCAGTTATATACTGTCTTATAGTTATTTTGGAAAACTGCTTCATCACAGCTTTCAAAAATGTTGTTGCCAATTTTTTGGAATGTTTAGAAAATCTCTCTATAGAAAAAAATAGTAGTAGTAGACAAGTAGTTGTCACTTTTCACGCTGCCTTAAAAAAAATAAGGTGATATATTCCGCATAGGCCACGAACAACTAAAAAATGGCTGCTGGGCCACCAATGGTTGGGACACTTCTGGTCTAGACCTCCAACAAGGCTATCTATCCATCCATATTGTGTATATGTTGCTTTAGCCAGCTAATTATGTTTTTAAGCATTAATGAGACAGGCCTCAGTGTCATATTGGTCACTGGTGTACCACAAGGTGTACAGCTAGGTCCACTACTGTATGTTTGCAACAAATGCGTTTTCAAAGTGTGTTTATGAGCATATTTATGTATGTGTGCGTGTGTGTGTGCGTGTGTGTGTAGGCTCGTCGCAGTGTGGCGCAGACCAATTAAAAAGAGAGAGATTGATGAGCGCCCAAGAAGCAGTATGCGGCAGTGACGGTAATGCTAGCGAGACAGGTGCTTCCTGCAGACAACAGGAAATGAGATGGCCTTGTTTAGCTGACGCCATCGGAACCTCAAAAGACAAATCGCCGCCGCGCCGCCGCTCCTCCATCTTCCTGGCGTTCGCCTTCCATCTTTTTAACGCCCTCTCACGCTGCGACCGAGACCATCTCATCATTAGTCCTTTCTCCAAGGCTGACTAGCGATTGAGCGTATATGAAGCATTTTTTCATATGTATATATATTTTTTTTTACCTCTGTCTAAAAGGTCATGTTTCGATGTTCTTGTCTACTTGTTAATTTTCCGGGGGTAAACAAAAACTAGCAAACTCATAAAAACTTAGTGGAAAAGTGGTGCATTTGCATGACATTATATTGTATTTATCTATGTATCTATATATATTGAGTTTTTATTTTATTTTTGTAAATAATTTTAGTCATGATCCTATTTATTTATTACTATGTATGTATTCAATCATTGTATTTTCTTTATTTCAGGACTGTATTTTATATCTGATACGTATTTAATAATAATATTAATTAAGCAATTAGTTGCATTTTCTAATGGAAGTGTTTCCTTTATTTGAATAATTTTAATTTAGGGGAAAAATCATATTATTACGATGATGATGATTGTAAACAATTAATTTAATTTCATTATGTTAATTATGAGTTTTAGTGTATTGCATGGGATACACAAGAAATGCTGACCTTTCTTGAATGTTCCACAGAGCAATTAAGAGCTTCATCGGGCAAAAGATGCCTCTCGCTACACAACACAAAGGGGAGGCTATGCCGGCTCTAAACGATGCCTTTTGTCCGCTTTGTGTAAAGTGGTTCAATAGAGACAGACAGGTGATGGCCTCCCCCGTGGCCTGACTGTGTGTACTTACTGTTCTTGGAACTAAACACTTTGATTGTCCAATCAGATATAAGCAGGTGTAGGCTGACCAGTGGGATAAAACTTAAGTGGGCTCCTGCATGTTAAAATGCTACTATAACTACTTTAGTCAGAAAAAAATGGACACATGTATTTGCTTTTCTCAGTAGTCAGTTTGAAGGAAGAATGAATAGGAAGTCAGCTTGCGGAAAGCTGAGCTGAGCAAGTGGCAGTCACATGTACTGCTTCCAGTACAAATGGTTTCAACATTTATTTATTTTTAAACAAAGCTGTAAATGGCTACAGCTGTAGAGAAATCATTCTACTTGGTGTGCTAAAAACTAACCACGGTGGCGCCTTGAGATAGAAGTTAAATTTAAAGTTCCGTGACCACTCAAATTGTCTTTCCCCATTGAAACGAATGGAAATGCCATTAATCCATTCTACCCTCCGCGCCAATACAATAGAAAAATGTTTGCAATGCGTTTTTTAATAAGAAAAATAGCACTCTATACTCCATAAAACCATACAGTAATCATATGATGAAATGAAATGTAGAGAAATGAAAGTTTTTCCACATTTTTTGCTGCAATTTAATAGCCATAGTACGGCTCCTTCTGGTGGCTTTGGCAACCTGGAGGCGGTATAGTAATACAGACGTACAGATATACTGTAAAACAGTAACAAAGTTAAACACAAACCAACGCGATGAACTAGGCGTTGAACCGATTAAGTCGACTACTTCTCCGTATCGATGTTTAAAGCTCGAAGTCGACTAACTGCTAATCACGTGTTTCAGGCGTCTTCTCTTCCAATCGGCCAGTTTCAGTATTGAAGTATATCTTCACGTGAAACAGGTTGGGGACCGCTGCACTGTGCTGAAAAATGATCGGTGACGTCATTGATTAATCGACTTTTTAATTTCTTTTCAGTGCAGTCGACTACAGTCCCTAGTTGTTACTAATACTACAAGACCCAGAATGCACTCCAGTAGCTAGTCCCCTTTATTGTTACATGTAGCTGGAATTTAGAATGTAAGGTGCAAACCAATAATGCTATGAATCGAATTCCCTCCTATCCAGCATATTAGCCCCGCTGAAGAAAGCCCATTGCGTTCTTTCCGATATCACACCCCATGTGTCACCTTGTCACCTCCCACCCTTCATTCGCTTGCTTAGCCTTCCTCTTTTTTAGCGCTCAGTCGCCGTTATCTCTCCAAATGCTCGCCCCTCGTCCTCTTTGTGTTAAACATAAGGCTTTCCATCCTGCGGTAGTAAATTGAAATAGTTCTCGGGGCTTCGGTGAAAGACTGATTGAATTTAAAAAGAAAAGTGCAGTCAAGACAAAGAGTGGCGAGACGTCTGGAACACACCTTAGGGCTCCCCAAGCCATGGGAAGTGACACAGTGGGGTGAAGAATTGGGAGGTAAGAAGAGGTAAAAGAGACAAAATGAGCAAAGGTGAGATTTAAAATGTACAAGTGGTGGAAAGATAGACGCAATGCTGGTGGTGCCTGAAACAGGGTTTGCGCCCCCCCCAAAATGCAATTTCGAGAAGCCTGCTCCCAGGCTCGGCATTTGTCAAATACCTCGGGCTCTGAGAATACCGCAACACGTCAGAAGGTATAGAGGGCAAGTGCAAAATGAAGGTGGATGCCGCTCAGAGTGACACGCAGACGGCCTTTTTGTATACGTCTCAGCCGCAGGGGCCAATATGATGTAAGGGGTTAAATTATTCATCGATTCTTGGGCGCTTGTTGTCATGTTTTGCTAGGCGAGCGTCCATTTGAGAGAGAAGACAACCTTGACCTTTTACTTTGTTTCATTTCGGCTCTGATGTGACGCCGTTTCATGTTCAAAGCCATATGGCGGAATATTGTGTCCGTAAATGAAGTCTGTCACCAATAAGGGTGACTAAAGGTTAGGGTGCTGAGCCTCAAAAGCAAAGAAAGAAACACAATAAGGACGATAATGACAACTTCGCCTTAAGCTGGAAGCAGTCGGAGAGACTTCATTATTTTGTCCTTTAATTTTTTTATTTGTCATATCTGATTATTTTTTAAATTACAAGAATTATAATACATTAACCTGCTTTTATTATTTGTATTTTGATTAATTTAATTTCATTATCTTTACTTGATCATTTTTGTAATTTTTTAATTACATTAATATTTTGAATTACTTTACTAATTTAAGATTATTATTTGTATTTTACTTTTTGTATTACTTATTTTCTTATTTGAAAATTTAAAAAAATGTATTTAGTTTTTATTTTTATTTTAATATTTTACCCATTTATTGTAACTATATTTTACTTTAGTTTTGTAATAGTTTTCCTTGATTATTGGGATGAATTCATTTTCATACAATCATTCATTTAATGTTTAATGGTATTTTATTATTTTTAAATGATCATTTCAGTATTTTGGTTTATTTGGATTTAGCTTATACTAAACCACACAATTATAAACCATTTATTTTAAATTCATTTTGTGAGTATTTGTATTTTTTGATTTTATCTTGTACATGCTGTCAGTTTTGGAGGACCTATATGCGAATGTCACAATTTACGATGAAATTGTTGCATTTCAGGCAAAGAATGCGCCCATCTGCCATCTCCAATTGACCGACCGTCAATATCTGTCATTTTCTTCATGCGTGAGGCGTCTTTCTGCCGTCCCTTCATCTCGGCATGCTCTCATCACCTCCCCGGTGTGATGATATCCAATACTTCTGTTTCCCATCCTTCCAATCTCATTTACACTTGACACCTGACATTTGCATAATGGCCTCACTCCATCTCCTATCTCGTCAAGCGGCGGGGAGAGTGTGTGTGTGTGTGTCAATCTCCACTGCATCCTCCTTAATCTATCTGATTAAGCCTGCTCATGCTTGCACCACATTGTCTGATTTAGTGCAATTTCTGCAAAAGGTGGTGGGTACATACATATTTATTTATTTATTTTTTTTACATGGAAAAATGATACTGTATTTCCATGGTGTGCCGTCCACAAAAAGAATCATCAAACCCAGCTGGAGAACATGCAGAGGGGAGGTGTTGTACTTAGCAAAACAGCATTTGAAACCAGTGGGGGAATAAATATTACACATAAAGAATGTTCTAATGTGCTCAAATGCATTAGAAATCTCATATTCGCAAAGCTGCAATCGTATTACAAGATGCCCTAATGTTGTTTCGCCAGGTTTTCGCTGTGAGACACTCACATCAAACATAATGGCTCCCCCCACCCCCTTGTTTCCACTATCGGCTGCCCTTCCTAGCTCTGGCTCAAATTCCCTAAATGCTCTACTCCTGTGATAAATTTCAGCGAAGTTCCGCGGAAGCTTTTACAGCTGAACTGTTTCTCGAATGAAAGTTTGTCGGGAGAACTTTAAAAGGAGGTGAGGTGCAATCAGTCAGCCGGTTTGACTCTTCCAGTCCTCGCACAGTCAGCGGGGTACACTTGGCACCACCAGTTTGGGCATGGCAGAGGAAGGACGAATGGGGAAGAACATCCATCTCTTTGACAAATGTATTTTGCACTCTTTCCAGCAGATTGAGGGAGGTTTCATGGACAACCAATATACTGAAAATACACGGATTAAAACTCATGCCTGAGCTTCATTTCTTCGTGGCTTGATTAAGTGTGACATCAATGGTAAGCTAATATCAAATCAAGCTAATTGGTTGAACCCGCCGCAATTGCTAAGTGAGGAAAGTTGTCTCTTGCCAGGCTGCCATCTGATGAAACGGTGAACTATCTATCTTGGAGAATAATGAACTACGCAGAAACGTGGACTAACTTACAGAAGGACCAATTAGGAGATCACGAACAGTTGTTTCTGTTTGTAAGCATTCTTGGAAGTGTCTCGGGCCACTTGGGGTAAATATCAGGTTCCACCAAGCACCAAGCAAGGAGTAGCACAAGGTAAACCATTCAGTACACTGAACAAGAGCCGAAGCAAATCATGCTCAAAATATGTCACGAAAAATATCAAACAAAATCCCCAAATACGACAACAAAATATGACAAAGTAATATCAAATCCAAGTATACAAAAACACATTTTAATAATTCAAAATAAATCTAGAGAAAAATACTAAAATATCTGAGGCGAAAATAAAAATATTAGAAAAAATACAATAATATTTGCTCTATACAAGCATATATTTTAAACAAGAAAATCTATAGAAAAAGACTAAAATATCTGGAGAAAAATATAAACAGAATAAAAATACGAGAATATTTGTCCAAAAAATGTGAATATAACAAAATATATATACATTTTAAATCCATGGAAAAATACTAAGATATTTTTGGGGGGGAAAAATACAAACGCATCAATGAAAAATACTAACAAAATGAGACTGAAAAACAAAAATATGACTTGAAAAATAAACAAATAATAATAAAAATAAAGATATGAGATTGAAAGAGCAAAAATATTCAGAAAACATTTGCTGAAAAATATTAGACAAAAATATAACGAACTGTACATCAACCTTTTCACCTCTTTATGGGAGCTAAAATGAGGAGCTAGACACACTGCAGTAAGTGGTTTCAAAAGGAAGAAATGATCAGAAATGCCGGATGCCCTTCATTGTTATTTGATTACTTTGTCACGACTGACCATTCTAAACTCCACCCTGGCGAGCTGATCTGAACTGTAAAACCCGGTTGAAGTAATCACTTGCAGCATATGTCTTGAGTCTTGCTTTTCACAGTATGTCACACATGCCTCCATTCCCTCGCATCTGCACGGGCTCCGTCAAAAGCCCCCCAGAAAAGGCTTTGCAGATCAATCAATTACATCGCCGCTCCAGCAATCAAACAAGGTTATTATCAGGGAGCGGCTCACCGACCTGGAAAGGCCCGGCCCCCAATCAAAGGCCGGTGTGATGTGGGCTCGCTCATGTGAAGGTAACGCGGAGTGGCAGCTCATGTTGTCAGGGGATTGAAGAATGGAAGGAGGAGGTAAGATAGAGGAAATGGAAAATGTAGAAATCATCTGTGAGTTGCAAATGCCTCACAATTTCTTGTCTTGAATTGTGGGTCGCCAATGTGTCCTCATTGTGGTTGAGCGATTTTGCCAGCGTTGGGAGGCTTTCCGGCCTCCCGTCTTTGTCCCTCCGTAGCAACGGCTCTGATGATACTAGGGCTGGATTGAATTATTGTGTGCTCAAAATAAGGGAGGGTTGGCCTCATTAAATTATAGTGGGTAACACAATACCCAGAGATTGTTGAAGAGACAGTCTAATCTTTTTCAAATGTGACCAATCGGAGATATTGCAGGGGACGGCGATTATAAGATATTCCTGTGTCGTGTGTGGCAGTGCTATACATTTAGAGAAATCCTTGTTCCCAAGCACAATTTCAGTCTCTTATCGGACAAGCCAACAATTCCCAGTGTCCGCTATTTCCTTCGGGGGACCATCAAAGCAGACTTCACAAGACGTCTACTGCTGAGCGTTCAGGCAAGCCGGACCCCCTTAAGTCCCACCCTCCCCTCGTTCACCCCTCCCTGGCCTGGATGACGACTGCTGGCTTCACGTGTTGCACAGGTTGCCCCGGGAACCCAGTGTGATTCCATTATGGGGTGGATAAACAAAATCAAAGCGTTTATCCAGCCTTCTATAGCTGGAGAAAAGACCCCCGCAATGATGGATCTAATATATTGTGCCCGTGTGTGTCCATGCCAACCGCATGCATTGTATTCATGTTTGCTTGTGGCTCAAGCTGCACTTCTGGAAAATGATAAAACAGTGATAATAAAGGGTGTCACTACTCATTACTCATATTTCTTGTTTAGACTGTTTTCTTTTATGTTATTAAATTATCTTAAATTTGGTTAGCCCAACTAATTTTGTACTTACTGTCACAATATCAATTTAAAAAGAAATAAAAAAAAATCACCAATGTGCTTGCTAAAAATTCTGTTTCTTTATGTATTAGTAGATACTTGGCCATCTAGGTCATGGTAATCCGCAAATGTTGAATCGAGGCCTCTTCTTGTTTGTCAGATTTGTTGCGTTTTCTTGTTTTCTGAAACCGATCAAAAGTAAGTTAAGTAAAGAAGCTATTACGCTTACAATTCAATGCAAATTTCTTTAATTTAACTCATTACACTTGTATCAACTGTATCAATAAACAACTACATGTACAGATGAACCAGTACCTTTTTTTCAGACCAAGTCCGAGTACAAGTAGTTTCATTTGAGTACTTGCCAATCCCATTATGTCTTGCAATTGTGATGAAAATGTGTTTTATTTTAATCAAATATTGTTCAAAGCACAACATGGCGTAATTTTCACTCAAACAGAACATTTTGTTTATGCACTTTTACTTTATTTATTGTGTTTTATGTTCAATCTTTCTAATGTACAGCACTTTGTTACATCTGCTGTTGTTGTTTTAAGCCTGCTCTATAAATAATGTTGAGTGGATTTGTGTTCTTATACACACAAAGTAATCCTTTACCACTGGCCCGGGAGGCATATGTGTGGCTTCTGTTGTACGCATTTGATGAAAAGACACAAAGAGGAATGTCAAGGCAAAGCTGCAGTAATATAACTCGTTTTTTTGCAAAGTAGAAGGAATATATGCCTATGGGTGTGCCTATTGCTAGATCAACTTTCTGTATATATTACCATGCAGTTTTATGTTTGAATATTTGTTATTTAAAATACTCTGACATAGATGCTATTTGTTAGCCCATCTATGTTTTCCATTACGGTAACATTACGCAGACTTCAACAAGATAGAGCTACACATTTGGTTACATGTACAACGTGAAATTCTCTTTGGTTTTTATAAACTGACATTGACTCTTTTTGAAGAACTGTTCGCTATCTGCGAAACTGCATGCTCACAGAAGAGAGAATAGTATAGTATATGACAGGCCGGTTAAGGGTATCGGGTGTTGTAGTATCAGAGAGTTTTTACATGGGTCCAAGTACGAGTACAAATCTACCAGTATCGGAGAATTGTTGAGTCGGTAATGCAGCTTATTGGTCAGGGTGCAAATGAGTACAATTCACCTGATGCATCGTGAGCAACGTTACATTTTTCTTCCACCTAACATCAGTGCGGTGTATTGCGGTCTTTAATGTTAAGCACTTAGCAGTTAAGCGCTCTTATTGTCGGCCGTTTTCATTTTCTCGCCATGGCCGGCACATTGTTTTCCACCAACAATGTGAGCGTGCACATACAAAACTCCAATTCAAATCAGACTAACAAGCCATTCAACACACATGCAATTTAAGAGGCTTTCTTTCTTCCTCGCTCTTATCTTGTTCTACTCTCAACCCACCTGTCCGTTTGTTTCTTTTGTTTAATCATCTTTCCCTTTGTGCTTTTTCTCCCGTCGCCACCATCTGCTCTCGCCTCTCTGTTGTTGCTTTCTTTCGTCGACTTTATTCATCTCGAACGCGCTCGTGACCTTTTCTAGTGTAAATTCCTTCCTGATGACACTCCAGGTATTTGATGGGTGCAGGTGTGAAAGAAACTGGAGTAAAACCAAGTTGATCGAGAGACAAAAGATGGGGGGGAGAACTGCATGAAGGGCATAATTTCTTCTTTATGTATTCTTCGAGAAGGAAATACTAAACTAGTTTTTAAAAAGTCCTTCACCTTGGTCATCTTAAATGAGAAAGCAACAGAAGTCCCAATAAATCATTTGGGGAAATCTCCAAGAATACTGTTTCATAACGTTTTTCGTAACACCCCATTTTACCTTTCCCCCTTTTGCTTTTTCTGTTTATGGTCTTTGGACTGTCTGCTCTCAGGGAGGGGTTTTAATGAGAGTGTGAAATTATTGCAGAGTCATGGTGTGTTGTTGTTTTCACCACAGGCAACTGCGGCGGGTGGCCGGGACCTTCTGTCCTCTTCCTGTCATGGAGCTCTCTGTCTGCTCCTCATTACTTTCATGGCTTGTTCCATTGTCCTTCCCGTCGCCACTCCCTCTTAGCGCTCTTTGTCACACGCTGACCTTGTGGGCAGTTTTTCTTCACTCCAACTTTGCGAGGTCCGCGTAGGCTTCTGCCGTGCTTCTAATGAGCCCAACCCATAGAATAACATTGTGTCCCTGGTTTAACATCACACTAATGTATGTATGTCTTTTTGTCTAATTTACATCCATAAGCATCGTGCCGCCCGGGCCACGTGCAATGGGTGAACTGGGAGAGATTAGCAGGCTTCGCGGAAGCTTTTCAAAATGCCAAGGCCGTCCGGTGCAAGAGATGGAAATACCAGCAAAATGTCAACCAGAGACCCCACAAGTCAACTAAATTGGCTACTACGTGCACAAACATGCCCCCAAAGCCATAAATTCACTACTGGCAGTCATCTTTGAGGACATCTTCATATTCGTAGGCTTGACACAGATCTGGCTTTTATTATGATGATTCATGCATATTAACTGCAGGAGATGGACACTGGAGATGCAAAAACAATACCAGAAAACATTTTCCTACTTGCCTCTCTCATTCCCATCAATCTTATCTGTGGTGAAATTAGCGATCTCTGACTAAAATGTCCCCCTCTGCCCGGACTTCTAACCAGGGGGTATTCAGAGCCCATCCAAGGCCCAGTAGAATAAATAATCCCCCTCATCATATTCAGACTCAGACACATGCAACCTCGAAGGCACCGGAGCGTACCTTCTCAACTTTTTTGCTGCTAGACGGTCCAAGACAGAATGGTTAAACAAGTGGCAGCCTTGGCGCCGCCGAATGCGGAAGCTGATTTGCTGCAGTGGATTCGGACACGGGAGAGACACAAGAGGATGAACGGCTTAGAGGGGATGCGAATGACACCCCGTATTGTAAAGAGTGCATTTGCATTGCATTAACTCATTCACCGCCGCGGACCTTTCTATTCATTAACTGGAATCCAACCATGTGTGTACTACCACCAACATTGATATTCGTCAAGTGCACTTTTCAATGGGTAGACATTGAATATGTCTCGCCCAGCTTGTCTGTGAAATTTAGGTTTGTAAATTGTAATGAATAGCAGATCCCTGTAAATGGCGATGTTGCATCACTTTGGCTTTGGGATCAGCACAGCTTTTGAGTCGGATACAAACAAGATTAGGCGGTGAATGTCGGCTTGTCACGTCGATTATGAGGGGGAGAAATGCCAACACATCGGGAGTCAGTCAAGTTTAGGCACCTTACTCTCGAACAGAGTATGTGTATGTATGGTATAAACAGAGTACGTGCTGCGGTAGGTATTAGAAAGTGTGTGCTGCTTTCGCGAGAAACGATGACGAAGAAAAGATAACCCAAACCCAGTGAACGAGGAACGCCATGTAAAAACGTCCCTGACGTTTACCTCAACCTATGCGGTGAGTTAACATCACTTACGGCGTGTTTCTTAGATGTTTATGTGTAAAATATATTATTTTGCCATCAAAAGCCCTTCCTCACATTTGTTTGCATTGTTTTATAGTTAGAGGTGTCACTGCTTTGAAAATGGCTGTGCATGTTTGGAAAACACCAGCATCTTAGCAAGAGTTTGACAAATTACACAAGTTGGCATGAGTTGTTTAGATCTAATTTAGTCAGCTTGTGCGGAACCCGAATGCTTTTGTCATTAAAACCGCCACGAGTTGCGCGGCTGGCTGCGAGAGGTTTAGCGATCCATCAGCAGAGCGCCGCCATTAGAAAACCATCTGTAAGCCACAGGCGTGCCAGTGGTGCTCGCAGTCTAGTCACAAGGAGGGGAGTGCTTTGCAACTGCAAAGCACAAACCATTATCGACAACAGGGAAGGCATAAGTAAGGAGGCTTTTGTTTGTTTTTTTCTGCATAGCTTGGATGGATTGAAAGGAAGGGTCATGAAAGTATTTCTGATGCGGTGTGTTCACCGGTTACCCCGTATAAACTAAAGGAGTCGCCTTCCAGATGGCCGTAGCATCACCACGGCTCTCCACAGGCGGCATATTCAAGACGCTTTTAGCTTGATAACATCTGCTCAGCTCGCCGCTTGTGCCAAAATGCTACAATCATCCCACCCCTGTGCGTTACAAATAGACATTGCGTGGTGTCAAATTGTGCAGCGAGGAAATAAGAACCATCTCGCTTTAATGGAGCCTTGAAGGTAATGTATCACAGCATCACAATTCAATTAGGTGTCTTGATTATTAGATTTGCACAAATCTCATGGGAGTTATGTAGAAAACTAGCAGGCCTTCCAAGTACTTGAATCTAATGCGAAGTAAAAGCGACTGTCGATTCCAATTGCTGGATGGTATCAACAAATGATTTTGAACCAGGGGTCCAGTGCATTACATCATGTCAGATTTACTCAAAATCGATCAACGTTAAAAAGTCACAAATCAATGGATGGTCACTAAGAGGCTTCTTATAGAATTACTTTGATTTTTACTGGTATTGAGTCACATGGCGGCTCATCGACATCTTGGCAGTCTGGGAAGCAAGTTCCGTTTGTCCACTGATTAATTTAGATTTTTAGACACATCAGTAGAGAGTGGCATACCTAAGAAGAGGCTGGAAGATGACAGTGATGTTCCTCGCTCCCGGCTTACACACAAACTTCATTTCCCCGCCTTCCATCAGGTTGTCGTCGGCGCCGCCTACCAAGACAGGGAATGACCCGATCAAAACACGGAGTAGAAACAATGGCCGATTGGCACAATATTTGTATGACAATGGCATTGCTGATTTGAGTACTGGAAGGAAGTAGGGTACAAAACTTAAAGGTAAGATTTTATTTCAATCTCATGGGTAACTGGAGCCGATCCCAGTAGACTTCAAGCAAGACATTGGTCTGGTCACCAGTAATCAATGGCAGGGCACACACAAACAACCATTCAATGACAATTTAGAGTCTTTTGGAACAAGTTTTTGGGAAGTGGGAAGAAACCGGAGTACGCAAGGTGAACCGGGATCTTCTGAATGTGAGGCCCATGTGTTAACCACTATACATACCGTGTTCGTGGTAGACAAAGCAGCGAAAATAAAGGCCTGGAGTCACAAATACAAATGCATGCCCACGCTCCACCTCAGCTAACAGGGGCTAATCAGAAATCATGTAACAAGCTCCGACACTGGTGGTACAGTACTATACTGGGGCAATGGGGCGGCAGATCGGGGTTGGGGCTTCAAAAGGGGAAGAGGCGGATATCACAGGGGAGAGAAAGAACACCGAAGCTCATTACCTCCGCTCATGCTGAAGTAATCGATATAATTGACAGGAGACGAAATTGTGGCTTTCCGTCAATACGACAAACTGCGCGGCGGAAAGAATGATCGTGTGTTCACGTAAGCATGTCTTGGAGGAATACAATCCACGCATGAATGCGCACACGGTGTTCGCAAGCAAATTGTGATTTAGCGATATGTAAGGTCCTGGATACATTTGGGAGACTTTAAATGAGCTAAGGAGAAATTTCAAGAGGTGTGAGATAGGTGATGGGAAAAGTCAGTTTTTGGAACAAAGCGTCAGCCTTGTGTTTTCTTCTTTTTCCATTTCCAATATGGCCTTGCAAAGCTTGTGTGATATAACACAAAGACACCTCCACGCTGTGCCGAAGCGCCTTCCGTATTACCTGTGGCGGCGTCCATTCAAATGCATATCAAGTCATTGTTCGCGAGGGCTGGGCTCAATAATGCATTTCTAATCGAAGAAGTTTTATTTTAAGTACGGGAGACAGCTCTCGGTCAGTTTTCATGAGAAGTGACGAGTTTCTGATTCAGATCTGCTGTCATCTAACAGCGCCACCACCTGTGTGGCATCTTCCTTTGGTGCCAATTCAATTAGGACTCAATTAGTGGAATATAAACAAAACTGCCACCCGAGCACTCATCTTGCATCCTTTGTCCAACTTCCTCAACCTCTGGGAAGTTTTCTTTACCTGTCCAAACGTAAACCACTCGCACGTGGACAAACAAGCAACTCCCCCGCGTGCAGACCCCCATGACAATGACCAATTTAATTTCACGCTCTAAACATCTGCACTCGTGTCAGACGAGGCAGGCGAGGAGGAAGCCTCGCTGATCCATAAGGGTCTGGGAGCAGCTGCCAACAGGGCATAACACCGATGAATATTAAATAGCGGGAAGCATAAATATGCATGGCGCTCCTTCAGACGTGCCTGAACGTGACAGGGTCAGGATGGCACCCGACTGCTACCAGCCGTCGCCACATTATTGTGGAAAAATGTTTTTGTTGGTCTGGACTTTGTTGAGCATCTGGGATTAGCGGTGTGTGAAAGAAGGGACAGTTTAGCGCGGGAAAGGGGAGAATCCTAATGAATCTTAATGCAGCTGAATCTTGAGGAGAACTCCTTGTGTGCACACACAAACAACTTCTATGTCGCACTTTTTAGTAGCTTGCACACTTACCTCCATCACACAACCCTCCAGCCAGCCACCCCCATTGGCGCCTTGGCATGCGCTCCCCCGGCCCACATGTAATCAAGTCAGTCAGTGACTTAGTGAAATTGCATTAGCTACACTTCCCTGGGTTTGATGAGAAAAAGTCGGTGTGATCCTGCGATGAATTCCGGCCCCTGACCATATTTAGGCGGCGAGAGAAAACACGTGTAATATCAAACGCCACAACAGCGTCTCCAGCGACGTTGTGTGTTTGAGTATGCATGTACAAGCGTATGTTAAAGTGCGTGAGGAGTAAAGAGATGAGTAAAGATAGGGAATAATCCCTCATTTACAAGTGTGTCACACAGCTACATGTCACAGGATATTTATAAAACATTTTGATTACACTGCTTGTCTATCAACATTTATATTAATGTCATTGTTGTATTCTTCTGTCACAGGGTGAGTTATTACTTTTCTCAGTTTTACCAAATATTCGATTTTTTTCCAAAGGAAGATTCAAGGAGAGAAGCATCGAGTTCATGCTGTGCTGAACGCCAAGGAATAAAAATAGGTTTTAAGGCAGGTTTTAAATATGAACAGCAAAGGGCCTGGTCCAATGTGCACCAAGATGTCAATTCCAAAATTTGGGACCAGCGACAGAAAAAGCCCTGTGGAGGGAGGCCAGAATATGAATTATGTGCTCCCTCTTACATGCTCCAATTAAGAAGCTTCAAACTTAAGTCATTTGAATCAAGAGAATTTCCTCAAAAGATTTACACTATTTTTTATGAAATATTTCATTTTATTGTGTTTACTAAATTAGCCTTCATTTAATGGATGATGTACTGCTAGCAGTTGCCAGTTTCATTTTCAATCTCATTAAACCTGTTCCTGTTTACATAAAAGATAAGCAGTTTTATATTTTGTTCCCTTCCATAACAAACTGTGAATTAAGCCCTCAGTGAAATTTGGTCTTTTGCATTTTCGTTTGTCATCAACATTTAATGAAGTTTCTGAGGGAATTGCACTTTGCTGTTTATTAATTAGCGTGCAAAACTGTGTGCACATGTATAGGTATGCCTCCTTGTTCAAAAAAATTAAATCAGGAAATCCACAGAGTTGACACCACCGCCTAAATAATACATGAATCCTTTGGTCAAGTGTGGGGGCATCCTATTACACTCCGACTGCCTTCATGTCTGATTGGATCTTAATGAGCGCTTTCCATTATTAAAATTAATTTGAAGCCCTTGCTCCGCCAGCCGGCGGAACCCAACTCTCTGATGAGAATTAATAGCATAAATAAATAATAGCATAAATATATCCAGGCGTGAAATGAACGGGATTAATTATTAAACGTGTGTTTTCGCGTGGCTCTGTGGATTTCACTGAGGGAGCGGCCGCCGGTGATGCTGTGACAACAATGTACAAGCTTGCATGGTGCACAGTGAATATTAAGTGTTCTTGAAATGTGCTACACAATGTAGTGTTAACTTCACGCAATATATAGAGCAATACAAAAAATCTAATTCTACACTGTACTAAAGTACCTGGTACTGCTTTAGTGGTCTTTACAATGTCAATAGTTGCCAAAGAACTTTGCCTCCACACAAGCGTGTGTCTGCGTGACACCTGGCATCGCACTTCTAATTAACACTATCAAAATGAAAAAAAACAAACCTTCAGCATCTTCACCTGAGCAACCTGCTTGCACGCTGCCATAGGCAAGTTTTGTGTGTTCATCAGTTATGCCAACACCTTAAGACGCTTGAGTGTGGATGCCAACGATTCCAAATTCCTTTCCTCCCTCGAATCTGCGGCTGCGAGATGAAAAGTAAACACAGCGGCGACGCTCAAACCGGCCGATGACGACAAGACCTCCCGCGCTAATTGAAATTAGCCTTGGGTTGGGGGGTGGGGGGAATCCACCGGGCTCTTTTCTGTGATTAAATTTCATCGCTGTGCAAACTAAGTCGACCTTGTTGTAATCTCCTTCTGTTGTCGAACGGGTAACTTGGAAAAGACTTCGGTCGCACTTTTCCTTCTGGTGGCTTATGGCACAATATATTGTTGATCTTAACTTTGCTATACGTAACAGGGCCGCGAGTGCAAACTTCACGCAGGGGGCGTCCTGGCTGGTCCAATAGTATTACACACAAGTAGAATTGATGATTTGCTGTGGTAGTAACAGAATCCCTATTCTCCTCAATAGATGAGAATAATAAGATTGGAGATAAGATATTTCTATTTTTATTATTATTTCAAATTTCCTTGATTGGGGACTTTAGGTATCCGTTGCCTCACTTTTAAGATGTGCAATGTACATTTTGAACACCCACTGCAGGAAGTTACACATTGTATAGCATTACATATATTTTACGTGAGGCGGGCCGCGAAATAAGCGAGGAGGTTTTCCCGTGACATCATCGAGTCGAGAACAACAGTTCAATAACAGCATGTCGTACATGTCGCCTAAGACATAACTGGTAAGCCTACATGTGCTGAGGCCGCCTATGTAAACCCTCATCCGTCATCCTTGTGACATCAGCACCAGGAATGTTCAATCCCCGCCTGTGTGGAGTTTGCATGTTCTTCCCGTGCCTGCGTGGGTTTTTTCTCCGGGCACTCCGGTTTCCTCCCACATCCCAAAAACATGCATGGTAGGTTCATTGAAGACTCTAAATTGCCCGTAGGTGTGAATGTGAGTGCGAATGGTTGTTTGTTTGTATGTGCCCTGCGATTGGGTGGCAACCAGTTCAGGGTGTACCCCGCCTGCTGCCCGAAGATAGCTGGGATAGGCTCCAGCACTCCCGTGACCCTTGTGTGGATAAGCGGCTCAGAAAATGGATGGATGAACTTTTTCCACCAACAAAGTTCAAATCTCATCTGAGGTTTCCTTTATGAATATGTTAAATCACAATGGCAAGGTTGTATTGATTGCCGTGTGAGGAGGAGAGGAAAAGGACTCAAGCGGATGAACGACTGACATGTAAGGCAAATATTATGAATGTTGTGTCAACTGTGCTATGGATTATACTAGGGAAGCAGCAATCAAATTATTTTTAGAATTGAGTATTCTACTAATTAGTTCATCGATTAATCGGATATAAATTGATTTTGCATTATGGAACAATAATTGTGCACGTGAGGGGCAGATATTATTTTTGTCCAGTTGGAGTCGCCATCCACATGTTCTGCTGTAGTATCTGTGACTTTGAGTGTGTATGGTTTCAAAATGTTGAGCCTTGTGAGTGACGCAGGCGTCAGCGAATTATTACTATATTTTTTTTTTTTGCCATTTGTTCAATAAAAAAGTCAGGTGTCGCTATCCTTGACCACTTGCCATCGCGCCAACTTCTTCATAGAGGTGTGTGCCACAGCAGAAACTTTAGCCCCTGTGGAAAAACGATTACTGCAGAGCTTCGAGGCAAAGAGTTTTGCTTTTTTTTTTTAATAATAGAATTATTCCAGTTATTTGATTAATCGTTTCGGCCTTATATTGGACCTAATGTTGTGGCCAGAAAGTAGTTATCTTCAACATCAGAATGCAAAGCGTTGGCCACTCCCAGTGTGTGTGTAGTGTATCACACAACACGACAACTCCCTCCAGACCTTTTTTCCATTTGCACCTCCTCTCCCACCGTCACCGTGTACAAAGCAGCTTGACATCGAATGGCACTTCGGCCGCCCCCCAGTTCTGGCCCCTCTCGGGGGATCGCTGTGGTTTTATACATAAATAACGCACAACTTTTCTTATTTTCTCATGTCGGAAAGCTGCGACGGGTAAAGCTGCTAGTAATTAGACAGCTTGCGCCTACGTTTTTGAACATCAAAAGGAGAAATGTATGAAATACATTTGGAGTGGGATAAGTGAACATCTCGGAGCCGGAAGGTCACAAGCATGTGTGTTTATTTGCATGCATATGCCGGCCGAGCTTGTGTTTATAGCACTGCTGTGGTATGATTGTCACTTCATACAAGGCCAAGACAATATTACACGCAACACAATGACCGGCCGTGACACGATGCGAAATAGCATTTTAAAAATATATTACTGGCTGGGACTTATAGATATAATATATATTCTCCCTTCACCTCCAAAATGACTGACGGGCTATTCCATGTCATCAGCCGCCTGAACAGACAACAGTGGGGGGTACGGTAACATAGCTTCAGCTGGAAAAATTGTAACTTTCATCACTTATTCATCAGAAGTGTGATTGAAACTGGATGAGGTGGTGTGAAGTAAACATCCACACTTTGACTTCCAGTCTCACACACACAGCAGTACATATGGCTACATATGGAGCTGTAATAAAGACTTGTGGGTTAATTGAAGCGTATGAGGCGTGGCGGAGTGTGCAAGAGGCAATTATGTCTTCCCGCGCAAGTGTTTGCATGCGTTGCATTGATATACGGCCGGCGCTCAACAGATAAATTACACATATTACACATTCATTTCAAACTAACAGTAATATTAAAACAAACATAGCTCCTCTGCTGGTTCCCATCTACTGTACAGTCACACGTGCTGATTAAAAGCTTGTCGCTTCCCCCCATCATCATCATCAAACTGAGCATTATTAAGTATTGTAAAGGCTGATTTTTTAGATCTTGCTCCTGTATTAGATTAGGTGTACTTACTGTTGTGGCCTGTGACTTGAACTTTGCTTTGAATAGCCAAACTTGCATCAACAAGATCAGCAATCAGCCCCACACTTGCAAATGTTCGTCAGCTGACCTTATAACACTTGAGCTCGAAGCGGCGAGTAAATCCCGCAGCCACGAGAACTCATCAACTCCATCTCTCATTTCAGGCGTTTTTTTCTCCCAATTTCATATGATGCGGGATGAAGTCTTCAATGCATGTTTTTTTCTTAATTTCTGCTCCTCAGAAATTTCTTAATGGCTTCATCGCCAGACCCTGATGAAAACAATGACTTTTAACCTTCCCTCCTCCGTCCTTCCACCCCGTCTTACCATCACACTGGACTTATTTCACTTTCTAAATGATTTCTTACTGCTTCAATCCAATTGCGGCCATTGAAAAGGCTGGGGGCCCAGGCTCTTTGCGGACGGTGCGGCGCATTGTGACAGGTGAAATGAAAGCCGAAAGAAATCTCATCTTCTTATGAACGCTCCGAGGCATTCAGCCACTCAAAAAAAGAGAGACAAATCCCGCCTGTTCTTTTCTGAGGTGCAGACAGATGGAAGATGGGGGGAAAAAAGTGAGCTGTTATTTCAAGCCTATTTGGGGTTTTTTCCTTTATCCACAGTTGATCCGTCCTGCTCCTTCCTGCTATGGAAGGAATGCATTCACTCAGTAGAATAGCCACTGGATTAATGACGTTTAGTGAATACTTCAACATCTTCTTTGTATTGTACTTTGATTGAATGCTTGTTTGTGACTAAAACGCTTGTCATAGTATTTAATATAGCAGGATTTGGATTATTTGAACATCTTATTTTCCTGTCAACCTGGATTTTCATAATAATTTTCCTAAGTAGGCCTACTCACAACATTAATGCATTATTATCTCTGTATATTATGTTTTCATCACCATGGATACGTCAGCTGATTTTCTTCTAAGGATAGCCCCATTAAATGTCGGTGAGAATACACACTAAATGCACGAAATTTCCCCAAATCCCTTTCGCAACATCTTATCCAACATCTATGAATGCAGAGTGAAAAACTGAAAATAAAAAACAAGTTGAATCTGATCCATTTTCATTTGAGTAACACCAGACACTCGTGTCTATGTCAAATCAGGTTAAGTACGATATTTGCTACGGCTGCAGCTGTCGAATATTTTTAGAATCAAGTATTTTATCGATTATATTGGTGATTAATCAAATAAAAATAGATTTTGCATTACTGAAAACAATAAAAAGAGCATGTGAGGTGCATCTATTCATTTTCTGCACTTGCATTTTTTTTTGCATTTCAGCAGCAATACATCTAAATCTGGATGAAACTTTATCAGAGATTGTTTACTAACTGATGTATTACTGTGCAGAAAGCGTCCTCATTTGGTGAACAGATGAAAAGTGCTTTCCTGCCTGCTCCTGGCCTTTTTCCTGCATTTTATTGTCCACAAGGGGGCTCGGTGTAAAGGTAGGAGTAGCTGCAGGCAAACAGCGCTGCAGAGTGAAACCTCAAGGTTACGGGTAAAGAGACGCCCAGTCCGGGAGAGAAGATGTAGGAGCAATAGAGCAGCTTTGATTCTCCAGGGTCTGACTGTGCAGCTCGCTCACTCACTGCTGAGTGTGTACGTGTGTGTACATGTAGGCGTGTGTGTGAGGTTTTGAAGGTCTGTCCCTGTGGGTGTATTCTGCAAAGTCACCCTGCTATCCCTTTCTTTTCCAAAGTGTTACATCTCGACCCGCTTTGTCCCGGTGGTATCTGCACTCCCTCCGCTCCGCTTGGCCCATTCTGGAGAATGTTGTCATCACTTTATTCGGAGTCTGATGTTTACTGATAAACAGACTAAAGTCATATTTTCCCAATTTTATCTCAATCTGTTCATCGCCAAGCTTGTCCGCCCATTCGACCTTCTCTTTTCTCGACAGCCTCATCTCTCCCCATTTTGTATTCTGTCAATACTTTTCCCCTCCTGGCTTCCCCGCTCCAGATGTTCGTCAAAACTCTCGCTCCTGATCAGACCTCCTCACCTTGTAGCTCTCCACTCTTGCTGTAGAGTTCTCGTCTTTGCTCTCTCAAGTAGGCACTCATGCTGATGGCATGGGACGACGATTCGAACCTAAAAGAGACGTGGAAATAATCAGAAAAAAAGCTATGCGAAAATTAAGCACTTTCCAGACTTTAGTTGTCAAGTGGGGTCAAACGCCCCTGAGCATGGTCCTTACTTGAAGAGCGACTGCTTGGCGCGCTGCGGTTTCTTCTTGGCGAAGAAGGCGGCAAACTCGCTTCCTGTGCTGGCGTAAGCGAGCTGGGCCGACGGCTCTGTAGCACTGCGGCTGTTCTTCACATCCAGATACTCCATTAGCAGCACCTGGACGACGGAGAAAATGAATTTCCAACAGTGCCTGGCTCTCAATGGCTCGTCAAGTTGATCCTTAAGGTGTTCACCGAATGTTCTCACAAAGTTGGAGGCATAGAATTGTCCAAAATGAGATTCACAGAGAACTAAAATGTTTAAATAATTGATTGAATACAATGTCTCTTTCAATATCACAGCAATGTATCACAATTAGTGGCACTCGAACAAACTTTTCTACAGAATAAGACCACTGGCTGAGCGTGCGTGATGACCACTGTGGAGAACCATGTCCTCCATTTAGCCAATGATCCATGGCCAAATCCATCAATGTCTTATCATGCTTCATAAAAATCTTATCAACTTCTAACAATAGGATGAGCCCACTGCAAATCTGGCCTGACAGAGAAAAGTTAACTTCCTCCACTCCATCATACTATCCTCGCTCGTTCTGGTCACCTCTCATTTTTCAAAATTATTCTATTTTCTCGCTTTTTCGTCCCTCTCATCGCCCTGGTGTGCGATACATATGCTCCGAAATAGCGCCACCAACGTATCAAATGGCTCCATAATTTAGCGAGGCCCATTTAACCCTGGCGTGTGTCTAATTCGGTGGAGCGGTGCGGGCCGGCCCAGGAATGGCACAGGACTAATGGCTGAGCAGATGGAGATCCATCCTGGCCGTAATGATGTAATTAATGCTGCAAGAGAGCAACCCTGCCGCCATGCATGGGAAAGCCGTTACATGATAGCATCCGTTCAAGTGTACATACAATTGAAACATGGTGATTTTGATTAAAAGTAAACCTCTAGACAAGTCATGGCAGTCGCTGTATGGCACTGTTTGCTACGAGTCTCACGCTGCGGCTAATCCCATCACTGTATTAATTGCTAATAATGAGCTGGGGCAACCCCCCGACCCCTGTTTTCCTGTAACCCCCCCAAACAGAAACTAATGAAATGCCAACATTCGCGCTGAAGAAGAGGGGCTGCGACCCTACTTAAATTGCATTAGCCCGCTGACAGCGTGAACTTTGGAGGCAATTAAACGGACGGCAATGAGGAAGAGACACACGGAGGGAGGGTTCTGACGAGAAAGAGAACGGCCGGAGATAAAGTTGCGTAAAAGAGGAGCAGGAGGTGATTATGGGGCAGGAAATGAGCGTTGAGCAGGTTGCTGAAGAGAGAACGTGAAGAAAAGTCAAGGAGGGATCAAGAGAAAGGAAGACAGATGGTGGATTACCAATTACTTATAATGTAGCACCTCACATGCACCTAATAATAATGCCGCAATCCATCCCTTTATTCGCCTTTTATTGAATCAGCAAAAGCAATGGTTCTCAAAGTGTGGTAGGAGTACCACTAGTGCATGACTGAGAATCTACACAGACATGAATAAAAAAACACTAAAAAACACTTACAAGCACAAAGTACCTACTGTTGATTTAATTGAAACCAATTAAATAATGATTTGGCGGAGAGAGCTATAAATAGGAACAAAATCAAAAGCGTGATCAGGAAACGAGATTAGCAAGTAACAGTGGCGCGTTCTGACGGGAATAAATGGGACCGATGTGTCAAAAAGATATCCTGGAAGAAAAGGAAAATCACAGCAGCAGAGAACGAGAGGACTTAATCAAAGCGGAGTCCACATCTAAGAAGCTCACACTTGATGCTGCTGCATGACCACCAAAAACGCAGACAACTTTGAAGACCACCAAAAGAGTAGGAAAGGCTTGAAAGTAAATTGAATTAAAACTGCAAGCAGAGATGAACAAACGATGAACCTCGTACCAAATTCTTCACGGCTAATCCCCAGTTTGTTGTGTGATAAGATTGGTCTCGGTGTCCAATAAAATTCTACGTAGGCACTTAAAAAAGCAGAAGGAATTTTAATTTCCTCTGCTCTGTTAGGCGACCCTTGGCAGTAATGAGATTAAAGAGTTAATTACAAAGGTGCGTGCGAGGTGTTGGGAAATTGAGATACTCCTGCGACAATGCGGGATATACAAACAAGAAATGCGTAGAAATTGACAAACGCTCTTGGATCACTTAATGAGAATGCAGTCATGAGACATTGACACATACTTTATTCAGAAAAACAATGCTGCGTTATTGTCCCCAGTGGGGAACGATCTCTCTATATGTGAAGAACAACGATCCAGGAGTTTAAAGAGGAAAGCTTTTCCTTCGAGACTCACCACAGATCAACCTGCTTGGACCTAATAAATACCCACCAATTAAATAAAACTAAAATTATCATATTTTTTGGCTCCCTTTGACAGATTTATCTGCTGCTCATCAAAAGGTGAATTAATGCATCTCAGCGGCAGTGTGGACCAAAAAGATTTTAGCATGAGGCAATGTGAGAGACGTTCAGCATTATTTATATTTTAAAAAAAAAGAAAAGACACAATAAGAGCTCATAGATAATACTGATATCCATGAACCAGAACTAGAAATTTTCCTCTTAAATATTTTACTTTTAGTATAATGCATGGACTTTAAGGACCTTAATGGGACATTCATAAAGGTGTAGTGTTCTGCCATTAATGTTTAATGTTGCATTCTCACTGCACACTTTTTAATATTCCCGAGTTGACTCTGACCTGCAGCACAGTCTGGATCTTGGCAGAGACGTCGGCCTGCTCGTACAGCTTGATGCCTTCCTCGTGGGCGCCGCCTGGGCACTGCACGGCGATGCGCTGCAGGTGGGCCAGCACGACGCTGTGCGCCTGCGCCACCGCCTTAAACTTGTCAAAGAGGAGCTCCAGCAGCTCCAGCAGAAGCCTGTGGAGGTTCGCCAGAGAGCAGAGGAAAGCAGTTCCATGAGTCATTAAAACAAGGCAACCGGTGTGCTGTATGGAGTCAATATTCAGCCCCAGTTTGACCCATTCACATACACCTCTACCATTCTGCATGGATTTATCTGCTGAACCCTTATATACTGTTAATTTTCCATGCACACAGGGTCAAAAGTATATGCTTATAATAACCGACTATACCCAATTATGAACTACAGATCTTTTCAAGACGTTAATAGCCTGTCTGACATTATTAAATGGATCTCGTGCCTGTGTCGAGGTGTCTTCTGACCTCCGCATGACTTCTGTTCCTTAATTTTAGTGGGCATGATCATTCTTATGCTGTTTTAGGCTTTCACGGTTTTGAAATACCCCATGGGCCCTTCCACAAGAACATCAGACGCATGTTTCTGCGGCAACCTGTGCAAATGTGGTGGAAAAAACAGACAATTCTGCATGTCTGTTTTGAATGTTTCAAGCTCCCTTTTGAACACTGTTACCACTTTCCCATAAGAAATACAGAGACGTATGGCAAGATTCACATTTTTAAATATTTCCTTTATATATATATATATATATATATATATATATATATATATACACATTGGGCCACTTTGGCAAAAGTCATCAAATTCCAGGGCAAAAGAATGACATTTAGGCTTTTCTTTTTTAATTGCAGGCAAATGTCAACGCGGACAATATGTAAGGGTTGAAACTGGTGTTATTAGTTGTTGACGTGACCTTTTACTCGTGAACAGAAAGTAGTCATGAGCGCTAAAGCTTTCAAAAAGACCTTGGTATTCTTGCCTCGCGCTTTCACAGAGGAAGCCGAGGGGAAAACGGATGCTAATGCTAACACTTTATTTGAGTCATAGTTTACTGAGGAAAACGGTGCTAATGCTAATGTGGCATCAGGCGAGCAACAGAATGTAAAATAACAAAAATCTTAATGGAGGAACTTGATGTGACAAAATGATGTGATTTTTCTTTTTCTTTCTGTGGACCAATCTTACTGCTTGTAGTTCTTATTTGGTTGACTTTAATCAAACAGCTCAAACTACAGGAAAATATGCATTGCATCAATATGGATGCCAGTGAGAATTAAAGCTGCAAGCACCGATAAAGAGGGTCCCGCACCGCCTTTTTTCTGGCGAATCCTAGAAATGATCATCAAACTGGTTTACTTGGAGCTCATTTGGCTGAATTGGCCTCATACAAGCCTTGGAATTCACCAAAATTGGCTGCTAGGAACCAACATGAATTTCGGGAATGGGTCCTTGAGACTTACACATGCATCCTGTTATGTCCACCCACTTTCGTGTAGAAACTGGTGTCGGAGGCTAATTTTTTTCCTAACTTTCCATGTGGGCTCTACCGAGTGAGTTTTGTGGAACTGTTTTAGAGACATCTAAAACAATGTATTTTCACCACCATATGCATGCTTGCAAAGCCTAGTGAGTTTTGGAGCATGCTGAAGCGCTCTAAAAAAGGCATTCATTCGTGTATTATGTTCCTACTGGCTTCCTTATATAAGACATAAAAGAAATGTTTTATTTACCTTAGGTTTTGGCAACTACTGTTGATTCATTAATTGAAAGGAGAATAAGCAGTGATTGTAAGAGAAGCTTTTTTCTTGGGCTCGAATAAACAATCGCACTACTATGTGTGAAGTGGACTGTTTTCCTGCTATAGTGTTATGCCTCATTGCGTCAACAAATTAAAGATTTCATGTGATTATTGAAAATACACTCAGTGGTCCAATTGTTTGTTTTGGCTCAAACCTTGGGATCTGAATGGAGTATCTTAGTAATAGCTGTAAAATACTGTGTGCAATAACAACAACACTGTTCCCCACAATGAGAGGTACATTTGAGAGAGTTTCCATGGCAACCCAGCTTGACTTTAAATGGAAGTGAGAGTGTGGAGAAACTGGATGTGTTTGCACCAAATGCAGACAACATAACGGCAGACGTGCAAATGCGATGTTAAAAACTCACACACATGCACACGCACGACAGGAGCGGAGCAACATAGCGGCCAAAAGCATTGTGAGGTCAGATGAGATTGAACGGAAAACAAGGAGAGGCGGCTGGGGACAAACGCTGACAGGAGGGGAGACGCTGCTCTTAAGCGGTCCGGCATCACTGCACTGAGACCTGTGGTGGGCCGAGCGCGGCGAGACGTCAGCGCTTTTAAGATGTCGTCCGTTGCCGCAGGTGGGAAATTGTATGGGCTGTGTTAAACTGGGACTTGTCAGGGTTCAAACTAGCCGTTTTCAAGCTCCAAGGACTTCAGTGGCGGCCTTTAGTTTGGTTGACCATTTGACCGGTTCAGAAATATTGGACATAAAAGTAATCATGTTGCAGTGAGGCCATGGCATGGCAAGAAATATCAGAAAATGTCATCACTATGCTATGCATTGTCACGAAGAGGCATATTTAGTCACTGTCGAATGAAAAACATCTACCGACCCATCCATTTTCTGCCACTATTTGTGAAGTGAAGTGCTATTTTCATTGACAAAGGTTTTTGGTCTGGCAACAGCATTTGTCAGGATTCACATGTCATTTTCAAGGAAACTTCAATTTTTAAGTCTATGTACACTAAGTGACGCAGCTGAACGCGACTGAAAATTACAGTTGGCGACGCTCACACCAAGCGATTGTGCACCGCATATCTACCGATGCACTGCAATGTAAAAACTGCGACCTTTACCGGAGAGGAATTGTACCTCATGATTTTCAGTCAAAGAAAGTCAGTCGTTCTTGTACTATACGAGGAAGAATTCATTTCTGTATTGTACCTTGGTTGACTCTCCTGAGCAAGGTTCTCCCCTCTCTGGTAGGCATGGTCCGCGATCTGCGTGGTGGACCTCTTGACTATTTGCTTGAGCTCTGGCTCCAGCCGCTCCATGATGGCTTTGATGGTCTCTGGGATCTTCTTCAGCTTGGCCAGAGCCTGAGGGAGGGGAAACAAAAGGGGGGGCTCTTACAAACAGCAATTAAACACGTCATATCTGTCATGTTCCTTCCGTGTACCTTTATGAGGATGCCCATGAACTCTGCGCTGTTCTCCTCCGGGTCCACCTCTGGGAGGTCTAATTGGTTTGACTCCCGCACGTCTTGTTGAAGCTCACGCACTAGAGGGGAAACATGTGCGTAGCTTAAGACATGATTATTTTTATAAAACAAGAGAAAGAAACCCAAGATCAAAAAAACTCCCTGTGGTGCCTTTCATCTTTCTTTATTTGCACCTCCATAACTACTGTATAAAAGATACGGGCCTGCGAGATGTATTACCATACATATTCAATATGTTCAATCACGAGAAAGTTGATCTCGAGGCACTTTAATAAAGGCGTGCTCCGATATGAGAGCCAACAAAACACAGGAGGAGCTTCTTAATAAAGCAACGCACCAAAGCCGATACATAAAAACATAATATGACCAAATTAGTGGCTCAATTGCGAGCAAGCGAGGCTCCAATGTTCATGAGAAGAGGCGTCCCAATTCCCCGTCAGAGCACGTCAGGGGAATTAATGTTTATGGCAACTTAATGGACTTTGGGTCGCCTTCGCCTCTTCTCCCCGTTCCAGGTGTAGTTTGTGTAATCATTCTGACAATTTCTAGCTACAAATGAGGTGCTCTAATGCTATTAGGCAAAATGGCACGCTTAAGCCACTGACAAAGGCGGGCTGACGCGCCGCGGACCACAGCTGCTAACACGGCAGAGTACAGGCACTTTACAGGCCTGCTAATTGCCCGTTTGTTTGAATAATTTGGACAAATCTGTGGTTTCGCTTTGACGGCTCGGGCCTGCGGGGCGGCTGCGCCAAATGAAAATGTACTATCTATTAGCGGCCAATAGTGCACTTGTGAGCTCATGGGCTGCGCAAACAGGACAACGTGTGAACCTGGAATAGCTCGAAAGATTTTGAATGGCTTGTATACAATAGTTGGATCTCTGGAGTGCCTGCCCACCCGTCAAGTGTCAAATTAAACAACCAAGTAATTCTTTATGCAGATGATGCACACGTGAGATTCACCAGCACTCTAATCAAGGTGCACAAAATGTTGTTACTAAAATGAGCGAAGAAACTCATAATAAAAACAAAGCATGCATGACACAAACTTATTGCTCTCTTGATGTTTTTCATTAAATTCTCATTTTGTTCCTGTGCATTATCAGTGCCGGTTGCCAGTTTGAGCGTAACGAATGCTCTCCTCCCACCAATGCCGCCACAGCTACCGCCTGCTGCGATGACAGCGACGGCAGATGACAAATGACGCAGATAAAGGCGGACAAGTTGATTATAATGTCGGCGAGGGATACCTACACTGAGGGTGTTGTGACAAATCCGGTCCGTGAAATGAGGCAAACTTCCTATGCTTTGCATGTGTGTAATAGAGTACTTGGGTTGGCAATGCAAACCCATAATGACATGCAAATGGTGTTGTTAATGATTCCATTATCATTACTATGAGCCTGGTCACAAACTACACTTAACATATCACACTTCCTACTGTGTGTGTGGCAAAGGCTTGAATTCATATTCTCTACCGCTGCTCGAGCCGGGTGTGCTGAATTGTGACGAATCCAGTAGTTTACGCGGGGTGGAAAGGCCGCTGACGTCCAACGCCGGCATGGGAGACGCGTCTTTGCCCGCAGAGCTGAAGAGCACAAAACACCAAATCAGTCTCACGCAGGAAGTGGCGCATTAGCAGTGAAAACTAACCTAGGCGGCCGACCTCTGCTAACGATATCAATCTACTGTTTAACCCCGTCGCCTTGCATCTGCGTGGGGACCGGCGACTGCCTCCCAATGAGCTATTTATCAGACCATAAGCTGGAGGTAGGTGGGAGCAATTTAGGCACTTTAAAGTCCAGGCGGCATAAACACAATGTTGGCATGCTAAGTGAGCGGGGTGTACGAAGGGTGGGTTTGTTGTTAGGGGAGGCCGGCACCTGTCACCAGCTGACCCTGCGTAATAAATCACTGTACCTCGCTGACCACCGCCGCCACCATAATTACTGCACCCACACGCGCGATGCCTGAACACAAAAGCGTAAACAAACAAAGTCGCGCTGCTGCATTCGCCCTAATATGTTTTACCGCCATATATGGAATTGTAGTGCTAGTTGGACAAAATGATTGCACAGCTCTGCCGTTAGAGGGCCTTCCCTGGAAAATATATAGAAAAAGTCTGTAATTGGCCTGGTATCTTACAGCAAATAATTGGCAACTGGCATTCGCTTGAACTTATAATGAAGGCAGCATTTTGAAGGCTACTTTTTGACACAATGGGCACACCAAAAAAAAGGGTTTTAACAGCTCAGACCAAACAAACAAGATAATAACTGGAGAAACATTTTCTAGTGTGCTCATTGATCTGTGAACCATCCGAACTGCACAAAATGATTCAAGCAAAACTAAACTACTAACAATGCATCTTCGACTATTACCCCGGAAGGCGCGCCGCGTTCTTGTCCTTGTTCTTGTGTCCCAGGCGACTGGTGGACTTGATGTAAAGGTGACGGTGGAGCTCGTCGATGAGCACCAGGTGGATGTTGAGCTTCTTGCTGTGGAGCTCCAGGCGCAGGTCGCTCAAGCCCTCCACCTGCAGCAGGGGGCCCTCCAGAGACTCCACAGCGGACACCTGAATTGGATGGGGACACATTGGTGAAAGTATGACACTGTGTGATAAAACGATCATGCAGCGATTTCCTCCACTTGGCAGAGCAGCTACACATGAAAATTAGGGGTGTAACGATTTGTTTCAACAACGATTCAATTGGCATCATCATTCGTGGTTGCCGATACGATTCAAGGACGAGTTTTGTTCTTTTAGAACGATGCGATCCGAAACGATTCAGTTCAATTTGAATCCATCACTTTTGAGCCAAAATTTCAACCGGTGGAAATGTGAAATAAATACTTGGACACTGGACAGTGCAGGTGAAGTTTCCTAGATTCCCATTGTTTCTTGTAAGGGAATTAGGTATCAATTAATTGTTTAAAAAAAAAAAAAAAAAAAAAAAAAAAACAACAACATATGAATATAAAGTTTGCCGTATTAATCGCCCCTATTGAAAATGTAAGAGAAAAATACAGGTTGCATAAGTTCTGGTTGACTCCCACCAAGTATTATTAGTGTAATGTTGATCATAATAAGATGGAAAAACATTTTATTTGACAAACTGCAATAGACAGAGTTTGACAAAACTTCTCAGACAGTTGAGCATTCAAGATTCGTTCTCGAGCTTTTTTCAACACTTTAAATTGGTTTTGAATGTGTAAAAATAACGGACCACGTGGGGACAGACCAAAAGTATCAACGGGTGGAAAAAGTGGAAATTGTTTTCATCCAACAGCGACGATATATACAAATGTTAGGATACCTATGCTTTTCTATGAACATGTATATCTCTGTATGGTTGGTTATATGAGATGGTACAATACAGGGGCGAGAAGGAGAGCTTGGACCTTTAATAAAAGTTTACAAACGTGAAATTCAGGGATTAAAAAAACAAAAGAAAGACAAGGAGGAGAGTTTTTTCATCCGACACCACGGGGCTTAGAACTGCCGTTCAGTAGCAGAGAGAACGCAGCCTGAATTCTAATTGTCAACCATTGGAGATAAGCCACAGTCAAACACACACACAATTTTATTTGCAGCTAATCCACCTCTTTCGAGGGTAGACCAAGGAAGGAAATTATATCTGCGACTCATGAATATTTGGGTGTGGAGGTCTTCAAAAAGTATGGTTTTTACCTTTCAGCCTACCCTTTTTAAACATCCCAGATCAATGAAATCAAAGTCGGACTGACTTTGAACTCCTTTACAAAACGCGTCAAAACAGCCGAGCGATCGTAGGTTGGAAGGAAGTTCCGCTTCGTTCCGCCCGCGTTAAAGAGGATTTTCACGCTTCTTTTGTGACCGCCGCCATCCCACTTCTTTTTTTTCCTCCCCCTCGTCTAGATAACACCATTCGGGTAGAGTAATTATTTCCAAAGTCGGAGAGAAGGATGTGTGGGAGCGACAGAGGGAGAGAGACACCAGAGTCTGCTGTGTCGAAATGTGCATCAAACAAAGGCGGGCACACCTGAACAGCACAAACTGCTTAAAGGCTACAAATTGGTCCTTTAGTGGCATGAGAGGACGCAGGGAATAAACCATCAAGGCATAAAAAAAAAATAATAATTTTGTGTCCATACAAGCACTAATAAAAGCACCAAGAGCCTCTAGTGGGTTAAAAAAAAAAAAAAAAAAAAAAAGTGTTTAAGTCTGAACAAGCAGCCTATGCGTATTTACATAAATATGTCATGCTAAGATGTGTTATTTTTCATATTTAAGCAAGTGATTTACATGGAAATATGCACAGAAGTGTGTGACAAAAGCTATGCAGGATTATTTTCTTCTTCTTATTTAATTTCTGAGTGATAATGTTAGTGACAAAACACAGGCCCAGAGGTTTATGCATCATGCCGCATTTAGTGCTATTCTAAGTTAACTACTGCCACGGAATTTTCCATAAAGATGCCCACTCACCAGCATGTCTGTGGCGTGGAGGTAGTGCTTACTGGCCATGTAGGCCTCCAAGCGTTGAGGCACCTGCTTGATGCTCTCAATCTCATCCAGGAGCTGCAGGACATGCTTGTGCTCGATTCCCTCGATCCACAGCTTCCGCAGCTCGTCCCGCTTGCAGTGGAGCAGCATCTTGCAGGACAGAAGGTTCTCCTTCACCTGCGCGTCGGAGACCAACGTCAGCAGCGTCACGGCGCTCAACATGAGATATTTCGGATTTCCTACCTGTTTGATTTTATTGCGGGAAGTGGTGATGCGCTCGGTGATGCTCTGGTACGTCCGGATGGCGGTGGTGAGCTCGGCGTAGTGCTGCACGATGAGCTCGTCCAGGTCCCGGTCGCACGTCTCGAAGGCCTCCTCGAGACGCCCCTTCTCTGTCTCCCTGTCCTGGACGTCATCGCTGCGGGACAGAGTCCTAGATGGATGGATTTAACATGATATTCCACACCATCAGACTTGATGATCCCCATGTTAATAGTTTACTCCTTTATGGTGACAAGCGTCAAACGCAGACCTTGCAGTACAACAGAGTGACAATGAGAGATTTAACATTTCAACCGAGATTTAACAGGTGACTAATACAAAAACTTTATTATATGCATTTATTCATCGTGCAGAGACCACTGGGACATGCTTCATTCCACAGAAAATAAATATTTCCAATATCAGAGTTTTACATGCGAATTATAACAAGAAATGCTGCAGATCCAAACAGGAAGACAATGCAAAGAGACCTTTAGCCTAAAGATAGCGGACCTTCCATCAGCGCGAATCGCCTCGAAATGCATTACCTCAAATTTTCACAATGATAAAAAAAATTATGTATAAAACAATACCTTATGACAGAAATGAGAAGACCAGAGGGGTCTTTGTTTTTGTTGACAGCTCCCCTGTAACGTCCAGTGTCAGCAGCCATCTTTTCCAGCTGCAGCGGCACCCAAACCGGAAGCCGGAAGAATCTGTTTACACCACGGAATTGTGGGAGATGTAGTTCAAATACGAAATTCAGTTTCTTTCGCTGGATATTTTTAGAAAACAAAATATAAAAAATAGAAATAGTAATAACAAATATTGTTGCATAAAACAGATACAAATAACAATAATTAGTAAACAAATAATTTTTAAAAATTCTTAAAATTTCAGTTTATGTTATAATTGATGAGAAAATATATTGGTTGATTGAGTCTCATGTTAAATCCTCATCAGACACATTTTAATGCAACATTGATTTTTGGTTCGAGAAGTTCGAGAAGTTCTGACTAGATATAGTCGGGCTCACCTCCACACACAGCTTGGGCTCTGGTACCAGTCCTCTCAAGAGGGGTTGGACTCCCTTCCACTCTGGAGTTGCCCACGGTGAGAGGCGCCGAGCAGGTGTGGGTATACTTATTGCCCCCCCGACTCGGCGCCTGTACGTTGGGGTTCACCCCGGTGTACGAAAGGGTAGCCTCCCTCCGCCTTAGGG
The DNA here is from genome assembly GCF_024500275.1 of Phycodurus eques. Classification (NCBI taxonomy): domain Eukaryota; kingdom Metazoa; phylum Chordata; class Actinopteri; order Syngnathiformes; family Syngnathidae; genus Phycodurus; species Phycodurus eques. Next base: position 3,944,578 of record NC_084546.1, on the reverse strand, counting down.
TGGGGGAACGGGTCCTGACTGTTGTTTGTGCCTATGCACCAAACGGCAGTTCAGAGTACCCACCCTTTTTGGAGTCCTTGGAACTTTCCTGGATAGTGCTCCCACTGGGGACTCCATCGTTCTGCTGGGAGACTTCAATGCTCACGTGGGCAATGGGGCAATGAACCTTCACCCACGTCTCGGGGGAGGCGGAGGACATTGAGTCCGAGTGGACCATGTTCCGCGCCTCCATTGCCGAGGCAGCCGACCGGAGCTGTGGCCGTAATCCCCGAACCCGTTGGTGGACACCAACGGCGAGGGATGGCGTCACGCTGAAGAAGGAGTGCTACCGGGCCTTTTTGGCCCGTGGGACGTCCCGCCGGGAGGAGACGCCCCAGGAGACGCTGGAGAGACTACGTCTCTCGGCTGACCTGGGAACGCCTCGGGATCCCCTCGGAAGAGCTGGAGGAAGTGGCCGGGAAGAGGGAAGTCTGGGCGTCCCTGCTAAAGCTACTGCCCCCGTAACCCGACCTTGGATAAGCGGTAGAAAATGGATGGATGGATGGATGGATTTTTGCCAGAATCTACAGATCACAGCAAGAAACCTTCTTTATTGGAAACGATCGATCCATATCTCTCGAGACTAAAATAAATAAATAAATAAAGGAAAGCCAGCAGAGACGCAAATGTTTGTCAGTTAGTTAATAGGCTCTTTCATTTCGAACATCCATAGTGGTACATTTGGCAGGGCTTTGCTTGGTCTTATCTCTGACAATCTGTACCGGTGACAATTGTAGAGGACATTGATTGTGGGGGTGGCGGTGGTTGATTCTTACTTGTCTAGACCGTGATTGATGTGCCGGTGGAATGACGAGATAACATTGTCGCCCATCTTTATGTCTCTTCTCAGCTACCCAAGGAAAAAAAAGAGAAGACGCAAAGATTTTTCTTTAGAAAAAGAAGGGAGTCAGGTTCTTCTCGTAGAGGTTTAATTTTGAAGTTCTTATCGCTGAAGCCTTCTGTCCATCAGTCCACCTTCTTGTCCCCAATAACAGTGGGCCAAGGCCTTGCTGTTCAGCTTCATGTGTGTTTGGATGCAAAGAATATGCTTTGTTGCCTGGAAAAACATCTTCTTCTATGCAAATAAGAGATGAACAGACAACCTTTGTAATGCCCAGGCAAGACTGTATTTATTAGGTTGTATTTCAGTCATGTTATTATTATATACGTTCTACATTCAATACAGCCTTATGCTTTTCAAAGAGTGCCCTGGGGCGTCGCTGCATACTCCAGTTATTCATTATGTAATCTGTGATCATAATAGTTTGAGGGATGAGGGTCTCCCCCAAGGGAATGCGCTTCGACTGCCATGCAATAGACCCAATTTTTCATTGACAACAGACAAGTAGAAGAATGGCACGTACAATTAAGTCGAGCTTGTATTCGTACAGCAAAGACAAATGATACAGGGGGGGAATAATACAGGGGGGGAATTTGCTTTTCAGATGTAATGAAATACATCTGATGACATGAAATACAATGTGCTCCTGCCTTTTACTGATTTAATAATGCAAATATGCCGCAGACAGGTAAAACAAAAAAATCTAAAAGTGTACCGGGAAGTTGTTGCATTAGAATCAGTCACTTCAGTATAAACACCCAAAAAGCTAACAAGTAAATAAAAAGTATATTCCATACATGGTAGAATTAAAACTAAAATGAATCTGTATCCAACAATCGTAATACTTGAAAATGTCTTTTTGATCCAATTTGTATGTTTGTGCCGCATCAACTCTTAAAGAAACAACTCTTTGTTTAATATACCAAGGTTAGAGGACAAGACTGATGAGCTGTCGTCAATAATGATAGCCTCTGTACTCAAGGAAAATCAAATTCTACAGTTTACTTTGACATGTTGCAAGACCGCCTGGCTTTCTGGGACAAGCAAAAGCTGTAATTTTTCATTTTGGAGCTACAATTATTGTACCTAACTCGATCAAATTGTAAAAATGCCTCCAATACTTAAACTCAAGATATATAGTTTTATTATTTTAGAAGCAAGAGTACAAGCTTTTATTTATCCCTCCATCCATCCATCCATCCATTTTCTACCCGAGGCGTTCCCAGACCAGCCGAGAGACGTAGTCTCTCCAGCGTCTCCTGGGTTGTCCCCAGGGTCTCCTTCTGGTGGGATGTGCCCGGAACACCTCACCGGGGAGGCGTCCGGGAGGCATCCGAATCAGATGCCCCAGCCACCTCATCTGGCTCCTCTCGATGTGGAGGAGGAGCGGTTCTACTCTGAGATCCTCCCGGATGAGCGAGCTTCTCACCCTATCTCTAAGGGAAAGCGCGGATACCCTGCGGAGGAAACTCATTTCGGCCGCTTGCATCCGGGATCTCGTTCTTTCGGTCACGACTCGTGACCATAGGTGAGGGTAGGAACGTAGATCGATCGGTAAATTGAGAGCTTCGCTTTTCGGCTTAGCTCCTTCTTTACCACAATGGACCGATACAAAGTCCGCATCACGGCAGACCATGGTCTCAGATTCGGAGGTGCCGATTCCCCCTGTAGTTGGAACACACCCTCCGTTCCCCCTTCTTAAAAAGGGGGCCCACCACTCCAGTCTGTCAATCCAGAGGCACTGTCCCCGATGTCCACGCGATGTTGCAGAGATGTGTCAACCAGGACAGCCCGACAACATCCAGACCCTTTAGGAACTCTGGGCGAATCTCATCTACCCACGGGGCCTTGCCACCAAGGAGCTTTATAATCACCTCGGTGACCTCAACCCCAGAGATAGGAGAGGTCGCCTCAGAGAACCCAGACTCCGCTTCCTCATGGGAAGGCTTGCCGGTGGAGTTGAGGAGGTCATCGAAGTATTCTCCCCACCGACTCGCAACGTCCCGAGTCAAGGTCAGCAGCCCCCGATCCCCACTATACAGAGTGTTGATGGTGCATTGCTTCCCCCTCATGAGACGCCGGATGGCGGACCAGAATTCCAAGACAAAGTCGATCATCGAACTGCGACTTCGGGTGTCCTGGTGCCAAGTGCACATGTGGACACCCTTATGTATGCTTATGGACATTCTGTTCGTTATGGACAATCCGTGACGAGCACAAAAATCCAATAACAGAACACCGCTCGGGTACTGATTGGGGGACCGTTCCTCCCAATCACGCCCTTCCAGGTCTCACTTTTTATATATTTTCAAATATGTTTTTTTCTGCTGCTGGTAGACAAAGGCAAAGAAATAAACCACTGAAATGAGTCATAATGCAATGTACACAACACATGTGCCCGTGCACTGACTGGACAAAGATATGCTCATTGGTGGTAAGTGAAGCTGACAACAATCTGGGCAAGGTTCCAAAGCCACAAGCAATATGTTGTGTTGAATGTGAATTACAATAGGTCATCTGTGGCAAGACTACGCCTGCTTCTTCCTCCTCCTCACCTTCTGTCTGCAGCACTGTTCCATAATTACCTCCCATTTGCCTGCAATATGTATTTTTAGATTTCATTATCGCTTGTTATCAGCTCGAAAAACATCACATGAGCTAGGTGGTAAGTCAATCCTCTAAAATAAATAGGCAATGTACTCCAATGTATCGCAATTAAGACTAAATAGGTACATTTAATATTTTTAACAAATATTATTAGTAACATTTTTGAAAAAAAGAATTCGGGTTAAATTAATATATAAAATAATATAGAATTTGAATCAAATCCATTTAAAATATTGGATATTACTGTCTTATACTGTGAGGTCCTGAATCTTGGACTTCCATCTCACTCTTGAAAAAAAAAACAACCAATAGAAATAATCAATGGTCAGACCCGAAAGCAATTGTCCAATCACATCCGTGTTTCTTAGCACGTCATACCGGAGAAGCCGGAACAGCAGTGTGTGCACCTCCGACAACTCCGAACGCTCGTGTAACTCTGCTAAATCTCAACTTGACATTAGTGTTTATAAATACATGTAGATATTTTGATACATTCTGGACCTGCGGAGTGACAATGGGAGCCAATAACAGTACCCGACGAGTGTCATTTGAGTCTGACGAGAATGAGAATGTAACAGTGGTGAAGGGCATCAGGGTAAGTTTGACAGCACACTTGCATGCAAAACTGTTGCACTGTAGCAACAATTGTTGGCAAAAAAAGATGCGTGAGTGTCATTGTTAGTGTTATGTTATTGTCATTTAATCGTAAAGTCTTCATATTTTACAAGTGTTTTTCCTAGCTTGAATGATGTTGTTAACTGGATCACTATTTTTGACAGGCTTCAATGACATCCTGCCTCATTTAACTCTCTCAAGACAAGTTTGTAAACAGTTATTTTCCTGTCTTCCTTCGTGTATACATGTTAAAGTAAGTTTTGGGGGCAATATAAATGTCATTGGAATGTTGACGTTGACGTCACAGACCACGTGTGCGTCACCTCCACTTGAATGACTGGAGCTTGGCATCGTTACGTTATATGTAATGTACAAATCTGTTCAGAGAAGAGTGAAATAAGTGGATATGAGGTCATATCATAGCAACAAGCACTTTTGCACCTACCGCGATGGTCACTTGACAGGAGTTGCTAACTGAAAACAGAGGCTTCGAAATTGAGCGTGTGTGCAGTTAAATTTAGACGGAGCGACTTTAAGTCCATCAGATAAGATTTCAGGTGTTGGCAAGAGTGACTCACAAAGGCATAATCCCATTCATGTCAATGCTGTGCTTCCGTAAAAAGGATGATTGATGATTTTTCCTTGTTAGAAACTGTTTGATAATTATTTTGAATGTTCCTTTGCAGCTCTCGGAGAATGTCATCAACCGAATGCGAGACCCTTCTATGGCCCCTCGTCCAAAGCCTGTTCCTCCTCCTCTATTTCAGCCCAACCCCTCCTTTCCTCCTCCACCAGCTCCACCTGCCACAGAGAACGTAGCACCACCTCCTTCTCCTCCCCAACCCGAGCAGGTAGAAGCCCCCACCGTCATTGACATGGTGCTACCCTCCACCTCTTTGCCCGCAGTTGCGCCTCCTGCTTTTGAGCCGACCCCTGCTCCTGCTCCTGCTCCTCCCGCTGTTGAGCCGGTAACTACACCCTCCCCTCCTCCTTCTGATCCCCCTGTTCTCCCTCCTTTCCCTGCTGTGGTGGATGCTGTAACTCCGCTAAGCGAACCCCTCACCCCTCCGGCTCTCCTTCCTCCTGATTCGAACCTCCCCTCCTCCCTTCCTGTTTCTGAGCCTGTCGCCATCCTGCCACCTCCTTCTCCACAGGCTCAAGTGACTCCTCCTCCTCCTCCTCCCCAGCCGGTGGCGGAGTCAGGATCCTCTGCTCCTGTCCCAGAGTCCAGTCTGGTAGCACCACCACCATCTCCTCCTGCTGCTCCACCAGCAAGTAAGTTTCATATAAAACACAGGGATACAATGATACTTGTATTCCTATTTTTGGGGACAAAGTCTCCATGCTACGCCGTAAACAAACACAGTGCAGCTCAGTCTCTGGCTAACGATCGCCATGACTAGCGATATGATTTTGTCAATACGTCAAACTTCTTAACTCATTCGGAAGGGTCACACACAAACGTGAATATCAGTGAAAGTGGGGAAAAAAGAACTAAAACATAATAATTCACACTGTTGTTCAGATTGTTACACTTCTCAGTGTTTTTACCTTACTACAAAGAAAAAAAGCTATTCATGTTCCACTTTGCACAACCTGTTCACTTTCTTCAATTTGCCATTATTGTGCCTTTCTGCGAATTCATGCGCACGCTGCAGGCTTCTCATTGGCTAAATGAACTGATGGCGGTGGTTATAGCGGCCCCTTTTGCATTGGTGTCACATTTTAAATAACTGTATGTGGATAAAGCCTTATTCGATGTTACTTCGGAGGTGGGCAAGGCACGCTGTTGTCATGCAAACAATGAAAAGTTAATAGATGCATTATAAAAGTAGAATTATTCTCGGTAATGACTCATTTCATTATGAGTTATATGGGGGGAAGGAGTGCCCCCTCGTCAAAGTTAATTAGAGGTTCTCCGAGGATGAAGGGTCCGGGGATTAATTTTATGTGCAGCTACATTTAGAATTTTAATCATGTTTATTGTGTGGCTGTTTACTTTAAGCCACCTCACGCTTTTTGTCTTCAACTTTGTAATTAGTCTTCATTCTTGCGATTTATTGTCAGCCTCTGATTGCTAATAAAAAGATAAATTATTTTCTCTAGTTCTGTTAATAAATTAGTAGCTCATTACTGCTGAGCACGGCGGCCATTTTTGCTGTCATTAACTGCATACGTTGACAGAATATGACTGATAACGATCCTAACAAGGTGTAATCTGACTGCTTTAATAACTTCTCTCTCTCTCTCAAAGTAAAGTTGTGCGCTCATTTTCTTCTCGCTCTCCTGACCGGTTGGGCCGAGGACATTTGAATGTTGCTCATTACGCAAACACAGACAGGCGTGTGGGTGCAGAGTGGGCAGAGAGAGATGGGCGTCCGGGCCGTGGGCAGGCAGGCATCCCCGTCCTTTACTGTGCTCAATCAGCGTGCCAATTAAAAAAGGCCAACTTGTGCCACGCAACAATGACTCCAGTGATTAAAACGACACCTCTGCAGTTTGGTACAATAAGCCAGCAGGCTGCGGTAAAGGCAAATGCGTATGTGCAATACATTTTAAATTTGCCCTTCTCTGACACCAAATTTCATCTGAGCCACTCGTCCGTTTGTTGAGTGCATATTAATCACAATCCGACAATTTAATTCAGTCACTTGTATCCAACAAAAGCTTCTTTTGCTGTTTTTGCTGGCCACTATCCAATTAAAGCATCCCTCCATTGTTTGCGCTAATTGCTTTTCCGATTTAAAGATAAATACGACAATAGCGCGCTGTGTTTTTGAAACGCGTCGACCGCATTCGGTGAAGCGAGGAGGCCATTTTCATTTCACAGCACAAGAGTGGATTTTAATAAAAGGTTTACACTCTTTGGGATCGATTCAAAGGTGCAGGGTTGCACATATTTTTTCAAAAGAAAATTACTGCGGATTGAATGGCACCCTTTGACAACATAGATAATACAGTTTAAAAAATTATATATTATCAAGGATTGAAGCGTACCTTTGGCACCTTGATAATATATTTAAAAAGAAATGAAATTATATAATCCGTATTGAGGCAGACCCCAGAGATCAGTGGTTCTCAAATGTTTTACACCAAGTGCAACCTCAAAATATTCTTTGCTCTCCCAAGTACCACCATCAAGCCAACATTAAAAAACTGTCGCATAGTCAGAGTCGGCCTACGTGTTCATCAAAAAAACGAGGCAAAGGCTTTATCCCTTCCAAATATTTGTAAAATTATGGTAAGCTGCTGTAACATTCTGCACTGTAAACACACGTGCAGTTAACACTGCGGTTAAAGATTGAAAAACAAAAAACTGTACCTCATTGATTTTTTTAAAAAACCTTAATTACTCAAACAAACGGTTCATCAAGATTAAATGTAACTGTATTTTACCTGGAAGTTAAATACAACTGAACTTTACCAAACAAATGTACTCTACTGGATAAAAAATAAAATGCTTGTCACTGTAACGTTATGCCGAGTTTGGACATTTAATTCAGTGATTCTTTCACATACCTGCATACCACTAGTGGTACTTGAATCACACTTTGAGAGTCAATGACATCAATAATACTTTATTTAATTGTAAAATTAAGCACATCAGAATAAAAATTGAGAGCAAGACACCCAATACCAAGAGTTTTAAGAGGCTAAAATAAAAAAAGAGCTCAAATTTCCCTTTCAAATAGGTGAAAATGGTTCAGTAAGTCTAACCTGTTGAGGTGAAGAACCTCCCGACACCTTCTCCGTCTGTTGCGCTGTTAATATTCATGTGTCCACACAAGCCGTACTGGACTATTAGCCTGCCCCAACACTGTTCTGCCATTCTCAAATGCATTGCAATGAAGTGAAGAGCGTGCGAAACTCGTGAAGTGTGGCGTTTTTTTCCCCTTTTTGGCCTTCCTTGTTAACTCGCAAAGGCCTGAGCTGTCAGGTAAGATGATTCAAAGAGATGGCTGAGAAAAACCTAAATGGCACCTGTATGCTCAAGGCTGAACGTTTTTAGCATTTTTATTCTTGCTCTGATTTGAGTGTGGTGAAAGTTGCGAGGCGACTCCACCGAGGAATCGTGAGGAAATGTTAATGTTTCAGATTAGGCCTTCCATGCGGGTCCCGGGGTTAATGAAAGCCCTGATGAGAAATGCAATTTACCTTCATCTATTATCTCCGCTTGCAATACTTGGCCAACTCTTTTTTTTTTTTTTTTCCCCCCCCACTCCCACGTCAGCTTTTTCACAGAGTTCTGTGATTGGTGGCGAGGAAAGGATGAAGGACGGGGGCCACGTCTAAGATGATGTTGAGTTTTTAATCTTTTTAACATTTACATGTGCTACTCTGGGATTGACACGGGGTTGCGTCTGGCCCGAAGCAGTGACCCCTCCCCCCCCACCTGAAGATTTTATATCACATCAGAAGCTCACTGACCTCCATGTGGGCTCTCGAGCTATTGGGAGTTTGCGCTTCAGGAAAGGATACAATGATAAGTGGGGCGGTTTTCCAGCTCACCTGAACTCAGAGGCCTTTTAAATGTTACATTTCGCTTTAGAGTCCATAGCCAAATGGTATATATTTTCAGCAGTAGAGTTGACATGCTTCTTTCAATATGAAGGCGAAAATCTGCGAATAAGTCTACCTCTCTTGATGATTGTCTTGAAAAGAAAAATTGTAAATAAGCGGGGTATCAAGTAAAAAAATTAAAAAACACGCTAGTAAGCGTTCCTCTTCTTTGTGGCCATCTGACAATCGCGCCATGTTTTTGTGGTTCAATAAAAAAAAAACAATATCGTACAGTATATTATATGTGGAGCTTCAAAACCCAGTACAGGGTCGCGGTTTTTCTGTTGCCACGAGTCGGTAGATGTGCGGTGCTCAGTCGCTTGGTGTGCGGCCAGGAGTTGTCAACGGTAATATTTTTGCGACTGTCCACTTCAGTCGGTTGCGGCCGCGTCGCTATGTGTGCGGCGGGCCTGAGAGAATCTTGTGGCAGCCATCCAAACAAGTGCCACTACCCCAGAGAGCCTATTCATCTACTCATGAGTAGATGAGCCTATTCATCTACTCATTTTTCATGATGTCTCGATATTGAGTTTGGTCTTTATTGGTAATCGAGGATGAGTTAACTGATAAAATAAACAATCCTTGGTAATTGATTGCTAGAGGCCATTTGGGGACTAAATTAATGAGGGAAGTTTTAGTAGGTTTGGAATGAAAAACTCACTCATCCTGGATATTTATGAGTACTAAACTAACATGAAACTGGCTGAGGTTTGAGTGGACTGTAATTGAATTTAATGTAATTTCATAAAATGTGTTTTTAATGGAAATCAATATTTAATTTTATAGCAATATTTTATTTTAATATTTCTTTTATTTGAATAGTTTTTACTTTAACAGTCAAATTTCATGTAAAATGTAATTTCTTTGAAATTTCATTTATGGACCTCACATCGCTGGGAGACTCATATTTCTAACATTTACCCTGCAAATGGTCCTGATAGAGTTGTAATGCTGGTGATCAATGATGCTTCTTGCCGCTGTCAAACACGACGGCTGAGGCCTGAAGGATGCTTCCGCGGGCGTTTCCGCCTGATCCGCGCCACCTCTTTATTGTATCAAGCGGATCATATTTTCCGCACTCGTTAGCCGAAGCTTTACGGTGCGGGAGAAAGTTTACCGTTGACTCTTTGTCGTGCTTAAGCAGGTACGTTGAATTATTAAGCGCGGGGGGTTGTTAAATTTGCTGGCGAAAGTGTGCAGAATTTTTATATGAAGGTGATGGGAGAGATAAATGCTAATGTGATTAGATTTTATGTTTTTGGGGCCATAGTTAAGAGTATATTAAAAAAAAAAACAAAAAAAAAACTGGGTTGCCAGTATTCTGAAGGATGCCACAAGACTGTGAATTAAGTTGTTTGACAAGTAGTGAACAAGCATACTTTAAGATGACTTGGATTTTCTGTTCTTTTGAGAATTTAGTAGGATTCTGCAAAAAAAAAAAAACATACTGAAGCTAGTAGAATAGTGAGAATTTTGAATTCAAGACATTTTAGGTTTTTTTGGTGGAGGAGCTGTCACTTTCCAGTTCCTGACTTGGTATAGCGTAGTTGCATGGAAGAGACAATCAAGATATTCTGGATTTTTTCTTCATTAATTGATATTTTGGGCCCTGAAGTTAAGATTCGAGATTGCATTTTAAGGATGAAAATGTTACATTCCTGTCTGCCGTGTTTCCATTCTTGCTATTCAATTCACCTTCATTTAATGCTAAGAAAAGCGGTCCTATATTAACATTTTGTCTTTGTGTGTGTGTCTTTTGACTGTCCTGCTGTTATTTCATTTTACCAGGTAATAATAGCCTCTGACAATAGGGATTATCCCATCTAACTAATGCAGTGTGACTCCACTCTCACACACGCGCATTTCGTGCAGGGCACCGTGTGGCACTTGTCTCTTCCGAGCACGTTTTGGCCCGGTCGCTGGTTGCCATCTTTACTTTCATGCTTAATTACCTGCCAATATAGAGCTGCGAGGACACAAGAGGCGTCCACGTGTGATGTCCCTGACATGAATATGGCTAGATAAGATTGCAGAGATGTGACCGTAGAAGATGTCCGTACCTGTGTTTTGGGAATCATTTCATTTCTGAGGCGTCCTGAAATATACAAGGTCTTTGCCCGTGTCCTTCACACATACACTGTATTATCGCTGATGCTCCAAACTGTAACTATTTTTTATCTCTTTTCTGCTCAGTTGATGAAGAAGCCCTGAAGAAAAGGATCAGTGAAGAGCTGTATGAAGGCTTGGAGAAGCAGAGGGTCAAGGCAGAGCAAGACCTTCAGGCTTGGTGAGATGCAAAAATACACACAACATTAAGAAAGATGTATTCATGTGACAATACTGTACGTTTGTGATTGTGGTTGTTAAATGAGTGCACAAAATATTAGGAACAGCCATCGTTTGATCGGATCACGACACAGTTTTTCCCATTGTGTCAATCTGTACCTGTTCAAGGATTTCATCGGGACATTTTCCGATGTTTCCCCACTTTTATTAATAGTCATAAAGGTCGGCATCCATCTCTTCCGATCCCCACTGCGTTTCCTATCTGCCTTCCTTCCGAAGGGGCGTCAGCACTTTACTTCTCGCCGTCTTCTCCGGATCAATTAATCATGCCTGCGAAAGGAGGGTGCTAAACCTGAGGTAATTTCCTGCATGTAGAGTCTGGCGATCCATTAGCCCCGCTAAAGACAGAGATGTACAGAACATTCAGCACATAGGTAAAGGAGCAAGCAGGTGCTGTGCGGGGCTGCCGTGATGCCGACTAATGGTGTTGCCCCCCTACTGCCCCCCTCTTTAATAGACCTGGATACTGTCCAGTAGACCCTGGTGAATGGACGACTGTGATTAGTGGTTAAACACTCACAAAAACGCAAGCTCTCTCCATTCAGGAGGAAGTAGTGTTAAATTATTGATTAAGCTCCTTCTTGAGACTCGCTCAAGAGAAAAGTGGCCCGGACAAATGCTTGTTATTATTCTTTTTATTTTTTTATTTTTTGCAGTACTTTAAAAATTTTTAAATGTAACTGCTTCCTGCAGCTCATTTATTGAAGTCCGTTCAAAGGAATAAGTGCCTCACAATTGCTCCCTCCCTGCAATTAGTGGACATCATGGCGGCTTTCAAGCCCTCGTTTCTCATGTGAGTGAAATGAAATTGCAGCCATAAACAAGCAATCATCAGCTGTAATACTTGTATGTATTCTGTGTGTTTTTTTTTTTTTGGGTCTGTCAATTGACTTTAAGCCACTAAGGCTGCAAACGGAAATTAGTCTGCATGTCTTGAAAATAACACACTGTACAAGTGAACACAGTAGGGGTGTAACGGTATGCCCAAAATGAGGGTTCCGTATTTACCTTAGTTTTAAAGACACAATTCAGTTTAGATTTGGTTTTGTGAGGGAAGACAGTTTTTTGTGGATGTAAACAGGACCAGATTTATTGATCTGCAATGATATTCACATTTGCGTGATGCAAGTTCAAAGGAGGCAACAAGTGTGACATATTGCCAAAAGGCTAGCTATGACGTCCGCTAGCCAGAGGCTGTATCCTGTGGGTACAGCACAAGGGAGTTAGTTATACTATACTATATACTTGTCCTGCAATTTATATGTTTCCTTTGGGAGCTCTGCTAGCCTTTGTACCCAAAAGCCGAATACTCCCCTAGTACACGTTTATGAAAGAAAGCTATTACATACAATAAGGTTCAGTTTGTTGGCTTACGACATTTACAGGAACTGAAGATCAAAAAACAACCTGGCCCAGATTTTATGAAGGTACTGAGAGCTCTACACTGCCACAGCTATGGACCTCTATATCACCTCATTTCGGTCAATAGGAGTCTCACTACGCTGGTCTTTTTCGGCTCTCAACTCAAGCTAGTTTTTGTCATACGCGTATTGTAGATCAAATGCAATCCCAGAAATGATGGCTAAATTGACATGTAGGTGGTTTGGAGCTAATTAGTGAATTGTAAAATAGGTTTTACCATAGTTTTAAATAAGGTTGAATCAGAATAGCAAAGAGTTAGCTCCACTCCCCTGTGCAGGATTGAGTGAATTTATTTGTTCTGTGGCGCTTTCAAGCCACAAATGAACTCCCGAGATCTGCATGTCGAATGGCGTGCTCGAGCAAAGGGGTGAAGTTTAGGGCTCAGCGAAGAGTCAATATGGACACGGCCCTTAAATAATTTGTTTGCAAGGAGCTGCAGCTGCACGGTGTAGATTTGCCTGCGATGCATCAGAGCAGAACGCTTCCCAAGAAATAGGATGAGACGGACAGACCTGCTGTTACATATAACTGTCCTTTCGTCAACAGTTCTTTCGGGCACGCTTGGTTCTCCATGTATAGATTATTAAACGAGCTTTCAAACAAACTAATCGAACCCAATGTTTGAGTCTAGCTCTTTATTACATTTTGCCGTGATACTTTTTGTCTTTTGTGAGGTTTACACACCACTTTGCATACTCCAGCAGGCCAGATAAGAAATGACCGTATACTTCTGATAAGCCACAGTCAGACTTTCCAAGACCATCGCAGTTATCTTTTTATAGCTGTGGCGTAATCGTAAGGCGGGGAGAATACAAAACAGCTTTTATGTTGCAACATTTCTAAATTAATCTGCGCCATTCATTGTTCTCGCTTAATTTTTAACTCCCTTTCATAGTCAGGTGTACTGTGTTTATGTGCCAGCGCATACGTGTTGGAGCGAGCACATCGGGGCCATCAAATATTCATGGCCAGCATTCAGCGACATTATTCCCAACATCAATATTGCATAGGGCCTCTAAATGCCTTTGTTTCAGCGTGCTTTGCCGGACTCCATCCTGCCTGGCTCACTGTGTCAAGATAAAGCTCGTGTGGAACATAGGTAGATGACTGTAAACATTCATGTTTGGCAGAGAGAGAAGGTATATGATGGAAGGTAGAAAGTAACAATTCAAAGGGAAGCAGTATCATTTGTTCTTCAACAGGATTACCGGTACATAAAGTAGTTAGTAGAGAACCGGCGTGAAGAACCAATTCAATTTGGGTGATAATAGGGATAAAAGTGTTTTGAGTCACTATTGTGTTTCATCCAAAAATGAATACTGCAGTCTGAAAAATGTATCTGGTCAATCCTTTGCTTTCACTTTTTCTACTTTCAAGCACCGACCCAAGAAGTCAAATCAAGTCAAGTTTATTCATATAGCCCTTAATCACAAAATAGTCTCAAAGGGCTTCATAGGCCCACAGTTCACCAAAATAATCCACAACCCCTAGAGGAGGAGAAGCGGCAGTAAAACAGGCCGAAATCCATTGATGGAGTGAGGCAGGAAGAGGCGACAAACAGTGCTCCCTCTCAACAGTACTTGGCCTCCTCGTTTTTTTGTCCAACTTCTTTGGAACCAATCCCAGAAACCGTGTACTTCATCCCTTGGACATTGGTCCCTCGTCAGTGACAACAATGGGCATTGAAGTATTCCATCATCCACGCTCGACAACCTGAGCTTGGGCACCAATTGCTTTAAACCACTGGAAGCCTCACTTTGTCCCAACTATGCCACCAAGCACAGTTCCCTCAATACTGGAGCCATGGAACCATCACCATACAGCATGACTTCCTGTTTGGCGCTGCCCCCCTCTTGAGTGCTTACATCCATAACTCAGCATGAATTCAACCCATCAGAACACACCGAGCCAACCAAGCTGTTCACTTGGAACTTACATTCCTGATTGAATTCCTGGATACCTGCGGAAAATAAAGTGCCACCGCTTTATTTCGCGCACTTTCAGTCCAAGGGCAAACATCATCCATGTCCTCCAAAATCATTCCATTACACAGAGAATGTTTTTTTTCACCCCCTTTTTTGGACTGAAGCATCCGCTTTCTCACCACTCTCTTCCCCACCTGGTGTCAATCGTGTACAGGCAAATGAAAAATGTGTCCAATATCCCTGGGAGAGTGCAATAATGGCTGAAAAGCAATAGAGGCGAGGCAGACAGATAGCATCCAGCTAGTGATAGCGGTCTTTGCTTGGCTTAGCACTTGTGAGGAAGTCAGTTGAAATACACTTTTCTTTTGCCAGGCTTTATTTTTTCGATGTTTATTTCTAACATGGTTTAGTCTATTTATACTGAACGTTTATCAATGATTGAAGGGGTGCATTACGCTTATGGTCCACTTGCTTCCATTTATTAGTATTTTTTTTGCAGATCAACTTTTTGAGTAAAGCCAGCTTTGAGGTACAGGGGAAATGTGGGGAAATGGTGAATGTAAAATGCTATTAGGAACCGTATCCCGTGTGTGTGTGTGTGTGTGTGTGTGTGTGTGCGTGTGTGAGTGAGTGAGTGGGAGTCCAAGCCCTGTGATGGATGGAGTGTGCTGACGTTCGCGGCCCAGCGGACTGTGGGAGTGGACATGGCTGGCCTCTCTCCATCGCCTTCTCCAAGTCCTCACTCCATCTTTGCTCGGCTTTCTCCAGGGCCAAACATGTCAAGTCGCCGCAACTCGCTTCCTCCCGTCCCCTCTGTCGTTGTTTATGGAGCCTCCCATCACCTTCGGTTTGCCATCACGCTCTGACATTTAGTTGAGTTGAGGGACACATGGCGGGTCAAAAGCATCCGACATGACCTACCTCTCATCATCTTGCAAATAGCCGGCTTGTTATGGTCATCACTAAGCCCTGTCTGTCCATCTGGATCCTAACTAATTTTACATACTAAATATTACATTCCGATTTGTTATGTTTTGGGATTTATAACACTTTATTATTGAATTGCATACATTTGACACACCATAGAGAAGTGTTAACACCCCCCCCCCATCCCCCCGCCAAATTAGAATCGCCAAGTATATAAAATGAGGCTTCAAAATAATGAAAAATCAAGCAATTGTCTCTGCTTTGTCTCAAACTTTGTGGGCGTGTCCGCTGATTGCACTGAAACCATGCCCCATTGAAAAAAAAAAAGGATACTACGACATCTTTGAACTTTCTTAGGCCTACACATCCCTATATATTTGATCCGTGAAAATAAATCCGCTTCAAGCATATGGTTGCTGAGATATATCCCACCAGAAAGCTAACTAGTTAGCTCAGTGCCTAACAGGCTTCCAGGTTCCTCTTGTCGGCGGGCTCGTCCATGGCGTCACCTCCTCGTCTGGGATTTGAAATAACGACACCAAGGTTTTCTGTAAATTTTGGCATCCAAGGAAGCTGCATTTTCGGGGTGTTGGCATTGCAAGCTAGCTAACTGCATGCTATAACTAAATAACTAATTCGCAGGTGCACCGGATAACCACTTATACAAACAATGGCACTCAAGTTATATCCAAATATGTCACTCCACTTTGACGCACCCAAAATCATCAGCAACACAGAAATGGTGAAAAGCAGTTTAACGCTATATTTCCAAAATTCATTACTGCATAGTACCCAGTCTTTTTCACACCGATTCGGCAATTATCTTCAAACGTGTATTTAGAAACAGTTCTCCGAATTCACTTTTCAACATGTACATGAGCCATCGTTGCCCATTTTGATGCTTGAAAACAACACAGCCCAGTCAATTGCATTGATTTTCAGGATACATTATTTTCATCTTCAACATCCATGCGCTGTTAAGATATTAATACCTTATTATTGCAACCTGATGCTGAGTTTAACAACTTTTATTGTACATATACAGTATCATAAACAATTTATGGTGCCACGCGGGATAAATGAATTTCCAGGTTTATTCACATTTCTCAACTGAAACATATGTCTCAAGTTGGTACTCTACAATGAATAAAAAATGACTCCTCTAGCAATTGGTGATTGTGGAATTTGTTTGAGAAATTGTCATTGAACTATTTTTCACAGTCAGTCAGTCAGTATTCACCTGCCTCTACCCATCTCTCTCTGCAATCTCTCAAGACTTGAAGTTGATTGGGATCCTTGCCGACTTTTCTTTCAGTCTGTTATAATTCACCCTGGCACTCGCTTTGTCTGTTCTGTGTTTATTTTACCTTGCTACTTGATTCCTAGCAGAGGAGGCTGTTCTGGGGTTTTTAGAGACGTTCCTCCTATTCTCTAATCAAGCGTACTGTCGCTGCAAAGGGAGTGCGTTGCTAGGTAACTACGAGAGCTCAGTGACTGGGGTTCAAATGGTGGTCTTGTGTCTGCACGGAGCTTAATGCATCTGTGGAGGCAACAGCGTTTTCCAGCCGTTAAATATTGACAATCACACTCGAGTGCAAATGATTTGGAAACAATACAAATTCATTTCAATTCTCTGAGACATGCTCACTGACTATTTAGTTGCAAGGGCATGTGTACGGTGGGTTCTTCTGACACATCTTGAAAATCAATATCAAAGTGTCTCAGCCTTTCTCTGTGCTTCATTAGCGCCCTAATTGCATTTGTGACCTTTTCCAAATCATTGCAGGACATGTTGCAACTGTGTCGCATGAGGCTTGAGGAAGTTGCTTGCAAAAAAGTTTGTTGGCGAAGGTAAAAATTAATTTATATCATCCATTGTCCACAGGCTGGAGGCAGAGAAGTCAAGTGCATCGGCCCAAGCTCAGGCAGAGGCTCATCGTCACGTGGAGGACGAGGTTTCCCGCATTCTGTCTGTGGAACGCGGCGTGTACCAGGAGAGCATCCAGCAGGCGGTCATCAGGGAGCGCATCGCCGCCGAAGACGAAAAGCTCCGCGCTCAACACTATGTGAGTGCAAGCAACTCACAGACTTAAAAGTTTTACCTTAGGGCGAGTTCCAGCCTACTGAGGTGAATCTTGTGTGCGGAAATCGACAGGTCATGCCTGGCTCACTGACAAATGTCAGGTTTGTTGGCGTGTGAGCATCACTCTGAGCTCTGAGTTCATTGATCCTCACCACTCTCTCACACAAATTTTACATTCGCTTTCAGGGCAGAACACAAACTGGAGACTTTAGCTCACAGTAAGTAAATCCCTCTGCAGTGTAACCTAATATTCATTGTCTGCGCCCCTTCATCTTTCTGCCTAATAGTATTACACCTTCATTTTTGGGTGGTCTGTATTTCTCATCAATTGTCCCTGTAAACATTGTCAGATGCACAGTCAGTGTTTTCTTTTAAGGATTTCCCCAGTATTTCACTGAGAAAGCATTTCTGTGTCACTCAGGAAAGACATGTAAATAATTGTTTTTTTTATTTAATTTTTTTTTTTTTTTTTTAAAGGTGGTTCAATACTTAATCAGGTGTTTTTGTTGCACGTGGCTGTATTTCTCTGTGTTTTTTAATTGAATGTGAATTGACCTGAAGCCTGTTCTCCACATTCATTGCCGCAGAAAACATTTGTCATTGGTGGTAGTTGCTGTTGACTGTGCTATTGATTACTCCCCCTCACCACCACCACCAAACTCATTAAGATACAGGTCATGACGAGCCCTGCAACCACATGCATTCTCTCCTCTACTTCACGGGCAATAAGAGCCACGATGTGAACAGTTATGCCTCCCCATGCTCACCTATAACAGCCATAACCTCTGCAGCCGCGGCCCGAGCCAATTACAATTGTAGGCATGCTGGTGTGTTGCCGCGCAGGCAAGCGTTCAAACAGCGTGTCGGATTTAAATTCAGCTCATTGGTTCAGGATCTTATTGCAACTGATTTGTACCACGCCTGTTAGGCAGCTTAAAAAAGTAAATAAATGAATACATAAACGCACGATTATGGAGAACATTCCACTCAGAGAACCTGAAAATGGAACACAATCTAGAATTGGCATGCCTTTTGGACCTTGCTGCAAAAGAAAAGGACTTTTTTTCATACTATTCTCACAAACTTGGAAGCATTGAATTGTCCAAATTGCGAAATCTAAGGTGAATTATGCATGAAACCAGGAGGTGCCAATGATAAACTAGCATTACTGCTGGTTTAATACAGTACAGTGTAGCCCAACTGGGGCTCAGTGGTAGTACACGTCCACCAGGCCTTTCTGCCACCACCAGTCACTCCCCTTCCTCCCTGACAAGAGGACCCATCCAGCAGGTCCAGCTACTTGTAATTGAAACTTCACAGGAGTGTAGGCAGGGTTGCGGCTTGTCAGTCACTCTGGTCGGCTTCCCGCAGTTCTGTTGTTTCTGCTTGCTCAGTGTCAGGGTTCACATGTGTTCTGCCACTCATGGACGGAAGCTAATAGGCAGATACACAAATCAAGGCCAAAGGAGGTCAATACTAGCAAACATTTCTTTGAAATCAGTAATAATGCTATACCTGTACATTCGCATTAACGCACTCTGTTCTTCACATACCAGTGTTAATTGAATCACGGACCCTCCATCATGCACTACCTTTTTGATTTTTAATGAATTCGGCCCACCCAAACTGGTCCACTGGCCAATCCATCACTGGTCACACACGGGCTCTCACCTTAAGGCGGACTTTTCAATCAAACCCAAAGTCATCAATCTTTCTGCGCTCCAAACACTAGCCTGGTCTACCTGTGTTATTCCAAAATGTCTTCTCTTGATGCTTTACATGTCATATCCCGCATTTTAGATCAGCTTAAGTAACATAATCATGTACAACCCCAATTCCAATGAAGTTGGGATGTTGTGTTAAGCATAAATAAAAACTGAATACAATGATTTGCAAATCATGTTCAACCTATAGTTAATTGAATACACTACAAAGACAAGCTATTTAATGTTCAAACTGAGAAACTTTATTGTTTTTAGCAAATGATCATTAATTTATAATTTTATGGCTGCAACACGTTCCAAAAAATCTGGGACAGGTGGCAAAAAAGACTGAGAAAGTTGAGGAATGCTCATCAAACACCTGCTTGGAACATCCCACAGGTGAACAGGCTAATCGGGAACAGGTGAGTGCCATGATTGGGTAGAAAAGGAGCTTCCCAGAATTGCTCAGTCATTCACAAGCAAAGATGGGGCGAGGTTCACCTCTTTGTGAACAAGTGCGTGAGAAAATAGTCGGAACAGTTTAAGGACAATGTTCCTCAACGTACAATTGCAAGGAATTGAGGGATTTCATCATCTGGAGAATCTGGAGAAATAACTGCGTGTAAGCGGCAAGGCTGAAAACCAACATTGAATGCTCGTGAGCTTCGATCCCTCAGGCGGCACTGCATCAAAAACCGACATCAATGTGTAAAGGATATCACCACATGGGCTCAGGAACACTTCCAAAAACCAATGTCACTAAATACAGTTCGGCGCTACATCCGTAAGTGCAACTTGAAACTCTACTATGCAAAGGAAAAGCCATTTATCAACAACACCCAGAGACGCCGCCGGCTTCTTTGGGCCCGAGCTCATCTAAGATGGAATGATGCAAAGTGGGAAAGTGTTCTGTGGTCCGACCATCCAGACTGTTATGGACGCAAAGTTCAAAAGCCAGCATCTGTGATGGTATGGGGCTGTGCTTGTGCCAATGGCATGGATAACTTACACATCTGTGAAAGCACCATTAATGCTGAAAGGTACATACTGGTTTCGGAGAAACATATGCTGCCACCCAAGCAACGCCTTTTTCATGGGCATCCCTGCTTATTTCAGCAAGCCAATGCCGAACCATATTCTGCACGTTACAACAGCGTGGCTTTGTTGTAAAAGAGTGCGGGTACTAGACTGGCCTGCCTGCAGTCCAGACCGGTCTCCCATTGAAAATGTGTGGAGTTTAAGAACTGTAAATCACTTGGCAACGCTTTAATACATTATTAATGTACACTCACTACACACTAGTTGTTAATGTGAATTCTCAGATTTTTATTTTTTTTATTTTTTATTTTTTTGCCCCCCCAAGATTCACGTCAAATTGCCAAAAAGACCAATTAAAACTTTTTTACCCCAGATCAAGTGTTCTATTTTGCAGTTGCTAGGTATGCAAAATTCTGCCCCACCGGACAGAAATTGTGCCCTCCAGCATGCTGTATGCACTTTCTTTACACCCTCTCGTTGCATCTCCATGTTTCTTGCTGTCGTGATTCAGATACAGAGGACTGGACTGGGCTGATAACGTGCTGACAATTTAATTTCCTCTGTATTAAAGGAGACTTGCTGGGTTTTGAATTGGTGCCCCTTGGTGGTATTAAAAAAAATCCTTTAGAATCTTTTTTTTCTCTCTCCATAGATGATGGGAACATTAAGGGTGGAAAAAAGCTTCTTGTGTGTTATCTTTTGTATGTCCATTTTTTTTAACCCTCCTTTTTCTCTCCCACGCTCTATCTTGGAAGGAGTCCACTCAACTGTTGGCCGGGCTGGCGTTCACCCTGATCAGGGTGTCCTGCCCACAAACCGTGCCTGTATTTGGATTAGACGGGAGGTGAAGCCCTAATTGGCAAGCTCTTTGCTGTTACTCTACCAGCACCTGGCCTTCACCATATCAGCTCATTGGCACTGTGAGTGGGTATCAGTTAATTTGACATAGAAGCTGAAAATAGTAACAACTTCACCTCATGATTACGTCTGCTATTTACATCATGAACACCTGAAAGAATGAAGAGTTGAACTTTGTGTGCACATTTGTGCTTCGCACTTTCGTTGGACCCTCTTGGCTCTTTCATTTATGAATAGCTCACTGCCTTCCCCCTCTCGGTTCTGACAGGAGAGCTGTATCAATTAGTGGGAACTGAATGCTTTGGTGCAGCTAATGGCGGTTGTGGCACAGATTTTGATTGAACGGTGTGGAAAACTTTGACATGGAGAGAACAGAGACAAAGTGGTGTCGAGGAGCCTGTGAAGAGCTGAAAATTCTGGATGATATATGTGCAGGAGGTGGCAAGGGAAGATGGGAAATAAATCGAGACGCCTGGAAAAAGCAGACAAAATAAAGATTGATTTGGGTCTGTTTTTAAAACAACCTACAATTACTAAACAAACCAATCTAAAACTTTTAACAAATGTCAAAGGAGATTAATGTAAGTACGCCACTGACTTCACAAGCAGTTATTCTGGGAAGTAACAGGGTGAATATAATGGCAGGCAGGTTAGAGGTGACCCCAAAACCGTTGACATGGATTTGATAGACAGATGCTGGGGTGGACTGTGAGCTCTTCAACAGACCTCAAGGACCACCTGCTGCAGCGTACAATGAATATGCATGAAAAGATTGCAAGAATGTCCACTGCATCATGATCACACAAGGCGACAAACACATGGAGCTGGGTGACGATTCCCATGCTGCAGGTGTACATGTGCAAGGCAGGCAATGCACATTCATCCAGCAACACATTCTGACGCTGTCTGTTCTCTGCCGTGCATTTTCTCACCCCCTGTCTTGCCTCGCCTTCTACCTGACAAAGGTTGTCCTCTTCCCTCCAGCATTCGCTCTGTTCCCCCGAGGGTGGGCCTTTGTTGTCCAAAGCCAAGTGGCCCTCCCTCCACTTTCAGGTCAATTACTGCGTCCTCTACCAATGTCCTGTGGAGGAATTTTCCGTCTCTGACTCAACGCAGACAACAACCTTTCTCCGTACCTCCGCCACTTTGTTGTACCTGTATCCTGATAATCTGTATTTGAATTTACACATATCAGAGAAAACGTAATTTGTCCTGAAAACAAAGTTATTCGATTCTTGTCTTCTTGCCTTTTTGTTGGTGAGCATGGTTACGCAAAACATACCCAACTAATTTCCACAGAACTGTGCATTATGGAGCAGGAATTAGCCAATTTAAAATTTGGCCTGGCTCTACTTTTGTTCATGAAGAGGTATATGTCTAATATATGATTGTGTACAATTTGGTACTGATCCAAATTATGATGATGATTATTATTATTATTTTTATTTTTTTTTCTAACCGAGGTGGAGTTCTACTCTATTGTCTGCAATGCTACTCTAGCTTTCCCTTTCAACGTAAAAACACCACAGTATAATCTCCTTACATTTATCGGTTCCCCTTTTTCCACCTTGTTCCTGTTGTGCTTTCGATCTGCACCCTGCTCCTTGCATCTTGGCTGACACCTGCTTACATATGCCCCCCCATGTCTTGGTAATAAAGGTTTAGCGCTTCGTATCTCATTCGTGCGTGTTGGATGTGACAGATGAGCAGGGACCTCCAGAGGTTGCGCTCCCCTGGGCTCACGACAAAGGCAAAGGCTCCAAACTCTAGACGATCAATCAATTAGTTTCCACTGCAGGCTTCCGATCGGCCAATTAATCAATTCGCAGGTCCAGCAGATGTTGTCGCCGTCCCTCAGCAAAGCAGACACCAATGCAGTGGCACAGTCGGCGTCTTCAACTAAGGCCGGAGGGCTTGAAGTGTCAGGGAGTAGAAAGGAAATTGATTTTTCATGTTTCTACCAGGATTTTAAGCTTTGTGCTCTCACAACCCATTTATTTTCACCAGAGGATCATTTCCCCCAGATGCTCTCCCTCCTTTCCTGAAACTATCCTTAGAGGAAGCAGCCACAGTTATCTCTGATGTGATTATTCATTACCATAAGCTCTACTGTTCTTGCTTTCCGCAAATGAATGAGCATGTTTTTGAGACCTCCACAGATTTTGGGGAGAATGCAAAAAAGATACAAAGTGTAAGCAAGCTGTCTCAGGATCATTAAGCTTTCACTTGACACTGTGGGCAAAGTCAGTGAGGTCACAACTCCGCAAGGACACTTCATTTTAATGTGTCCACGCACATTCATCGAGACACCAATGAGCACCACCTACATATTTTGCCCTATGACCTTTGCCCTGGACTCTTGGTCCTTGTCCTCGACAGGTTACCATTCTGGGTGGTTGGATCATTGCTCACTGTGCAAAGAGATCCCGAGGGAGAGTCATTCTGTCTGAAGCCTGAGGTGGTGATGGCTTCATCTACCACAATACTCCTTGGAGCCCTTGTTTGTTTCAGGAGTTTGCAAATACTGACATGGAAACACTTGATCCAGGCTTTGGGGTCTTCTAAAAGCAAGAGAGTCGATAATTGCCTCATTAATTGACAATGACCAACTTCAAAGCAGCATCTATAGAGCGACTGCTTCTGGCAACTATTCCGTCTTGATTTCTGCAACACTTAAGCCATATTTATGTATAATATTGGTACATTACAATGAATTGATGCTTTACATTGGCTATCACTCTCCCACCCTTCCATCCCCCTCCCACTTCTCCCATGCCACCTACACCTCGACCATGCCAGTTAACACCAACGCACAGTCACATTGTGCTGCTCTTTGACCACCCCCACACCCCTAACACACACCCTTCTCCTGCTTGTTGGAGCACACTGGACACCCCCAGGCCGTGGCTTTGCTATGACACTGTCGCAAAGCTCTGTGATACATGGGAGCAGCCCTGACCTCGCTGTTTTGCAGCACTCGTGTGGATGTCATGAGGGAGCATTGATTGGGATGTGTTTTCTGACAGGGCTGAGTCGGACTGGAGTGGGGAGGGGCAGCAAAGTACACCAAGGTTATGGATGAGGTGTTGTTAGTTAATGCGACAAGATTTGATTTGTGCCCTATTGATCTTGGCACCCTGTAAGATTATTTTCATCGAGTGGCCACTCAGTGTGACTTTAAGTCATGTCATTATATCAAAGTGCAGATGGCTTCATCACTGAGGCGTGAAATGAAGACTGTATGCAGAATTGCCTTGAAGTCGGTGGTGAATTGTTTTCATTTACATACAAATTATGGTTCTTGTCATTGGTGATCCTGAGAAGACTGTTTTCCTTTCGGTTGGCCTTTTTTTTGTGTGTGTTAGAGAACCGTAAATAGGGATGGGAGCAAATCCATTGGGGAACCAGACTTGTCTGACATGGCACAATCCAGATGCGTTCATCATTCTGCCGTCCTCCGGCTCCTCGCTTCACGACTCAAACTGCGGCACTCGGCTAATTAAAAAACACGATTGTCCTTAATTATTCACCGGCTGGCTAATTGATATTCACAGAGGCGTTCACCTCGCCTCAATGATCTGTTTAATCTGACCACCATGGTTGCAGTTCCATTGCCTTGTCACCCTGAGCCATTGTGCTACTATACCTAATAGGAACCCAGGAGAGGATGGCCACAAGTTCAGGGAGACATAAGTTTTCTCGAGGTGGTGATCCTCTTTGAGTTAAATACTGCAGCCCTCTTTCTCTTTAAATGCTGCTCATGTGTAAATTCTGTCTTTCCAGAGGCGATCTCCAACCCATCATGCAGATTGTGTTTGCAGTGGTAGAGACCTGCTTTGTCCAGGCTCAAAGTGGCATAAAACAAGGCTTCTTCATTCCTGATAAATCACCTTTTATTGTCCTCAATCTGTCGCTTCCCCACCCTCAAATTCACTTCCATGGCTTCCGCTCGTCTCATCTTTTGCCTCCTCTCATATTTCTTCTCTCAACCCTCCACTCCTCTCCTCCTCTTCATTACAGGGACAAAAGGTGCACGGGCAGTGGTGAGGTCCGTGCTATTGTTTGGCCTTTAGCGTGATTAGATTATCTTTTAAAGTCCGCTGAAAAGAGGCAATCACTTGGAAGTAATCCTGACATAGTGTGCGCGTCGGGGCCTGAATGTGTCGTCAAGGAGGCTGGCCGACATGCCCGCCAGCAGATTTAATGCGGGCGCACAAGAAAAACCCCAGGGTGCTCATTTTCTATCACAACCTCTCCTCCTTTAATGGCACCTTAAGTCTCGCCTTCAGCACACATTTATCTCCGCCTGCCCGCCCGCCCTCTGTGGGTACAGCTGCTCCGGCTGCTGTGTGGATCTGTGTGTGTGTGTGTGCTTCGGATCAGTGTCTGAGGTTCTGTTTGTGTCCTGCCATCTGAGTGCATCTTTTGTCTGCAAAGCTCTACGTCTTCAGGCCCAACATTGAGCTTCAACACGCGTGTTACTGCTCACAAAACCCCCTTGCAACTACGTCCATGTTTGTTTTTATTTGGTGTAAAGGGCGGGCTATTTTACACTGCCTGGCTTTCTCGCCTCTTTTTCCCCATCTTATGTGTGTAAGGTACCGATGTGGAGTTGAAGTCGACTCTTGAATGCCACTCATCTAATTATCTGAATTCATGAAGCCGCAGCAGCTGTGTGAAGACTGCAATACAATGTCCCAGAGTTCTGTCTGAAAGACAAAGTATAATAAATGCTGTTACCCCTTTGATGCTCCAATTTGTCGGGAAAGCGGTGTGAAAGGGACTCGAGTCACATCATACCATACCAGTAAGCGAAGTAATTTGCCTGTTTGCATTAACATTGAAGTCGGACAGTTATGTCGACCAATCAAGGGAAAATAGCATGTCTAGCACCACCCTTCACAAAATTGAGCCACAGTGGTACTGAATAATAGGGTGGTTTAAGTCAGATATTTTGGGACCCTTTACAATGAAAACACAATCAAATGTGTTAAGGTAGACGAACTGAACTACCGTTCAGCCTCTCTGTGACGACATCGGTCATAACGCATGCAGCTCCACCCGCAGGTGAATGGAGTATTGGAACACAGATGCTTATCAGTGCACAGTGAAATTGGATGGGCTAATGCATTTTTTTCATTAGGTGTACTTCCGTCATTATCTCTGTCTCCTTCAAACAAAAGCGCTGGCTTGAAGGCCTCATTTGCATTGCTGTTATCCTCTAGAACAGTCCTCCTCAGTCTGTAGGTATATGACATTAATGCATACACATGAAGAAGGGTATAGGTTATATAAAGTACAATATGTGTAGACTGAGAGAGAAAGGACTTTGTCGGAGGTTTTGAAGGCTCAAGTGTGAATAGGAAACATCTCCAAAAGAGATGTTGATAAAAGTTCATGGTTAAATAAGGCATTCATTCAATATTCTTTTTCTTCTTTGTGCCCTTATTTTCTTTGCTTTCTAATCAGGAGGTTGGTCTTCGGGTAAGTCTTTGACAATTTCCAATGAGAGTGTTTTTTGGTTTTTTTTCCATGGTGGAGCCAAGCATTTCTTTTTCCACTTGAGTTTTGTCAGCTGTTGCACATCAATGGCATGCGTATTTCAACTGAGGCCTTGAAGCTCACTGCTTGATGCTTCAGTGTACCTTGTTCATTCTGTTAAAAAAAAATCTGTATCTCAGAATACCACATTCTCCTTTTACGACTATTTGGATGTTAATCGAAACTCATAATTTCAAGTTGTGTTTTTTTTTTTTTGCAAGAGTACATTCGAAAATGCAAGTGAACTGAGAGTTCTAATTAACTTCATCTTCCAATCGATGCATCAAACACACCACTGTGTCAAACTCCGATATGAAACTGTCAGCACTTAGCTTTCATAATAACTATTGTTAAAAATGGCAGTTCAGATTCAAGTAACCTTCACTTAAATGGCAGTTTTTTTTTCCTTTCTGCAGCGCGAAACATTCACGTTTTCTTTCTTTTTTTTCCTCTGTCCTCTACTATCGGCCGTACGTTTGGTAGTGAAGGTCACAAAAGAAAGTAAAGCTCAGCTCAGTAAATGTATACGGCTGTAGTGCATGTTCATACCGATGACTGATGTTATCCTTTTGTTATTCTATGGCTTTGACTTGAAGATTCAACCGAAAAGTAGAACGGCCATATTGCTTTCCTTTCTGGCACTTTTGACTTTTTTTTTTTTTTTTTTTTTTTTTGCAAGCATTATCAATTGATAAGGTTTATCACAATTTAGTTTATGTATACTGTCAAAAAGACACGAAGTCATTATGCTTTTGCCTTAATCACACATGCCTTTTTTCTATCTGAAGCTGACTAGTATGTTTTATCAACACCTCACTGAATGTGTGTGTGTGTGTGTGTGTGTGCGTGCGTGCGTGTGGTGTGTGTGTGTGTGTGCTGAAGGCTAAGCAGTTGGAGGCTAAAGAGGCCGACCTAAACAAGCAGGATGCTTTCTACAGAGAGCAGGTGGCTCGGCTGGAAGAGAGGGTGAGTTTGCAACATCAACAAAAAAGAAAAAATGAAAATCCTGACTACACTCGGAACCAGGAATGGCCTTCATTGAGTCAACTGGGCACTCAAACATCGAAAGGACCTACAGCATTGGTATTACTGAGTTGCAAAGGTAGCTTCATAGACACAACTAGAGGCTACCCATTTTGCGCACCTTCCACATAGTTGCCCTCACAAAAGGTTAAGCAAATGTCATAGTTTCACTGCTTTAGTGGCCATTTTTTCACTTAAGCTGTAAATGTACGACCCACCTTTCATTTTTCTTTTTCACCATCCCCTCTCTTCACATCTGCCTCAAGGACGAAGGGTGAAATGTTATTCTTCCCTTACATTCTTTTCTTAATTCTGCCGAAAATGACACTATACCGCCCCCACCCCTAACCCCGTGCTCCAAACTAAATCCTGTGCAGATGGGTACAAGGTTCTCTATCACATTGTGCAAATGGCAGCTCCTTGCCAAGCAGCTAAAAGATGCAGTACCTGCAAGTCATGGTGCAGGGTCAACAGCGAGTCGAGTACACGCTCATGCTGCTTTCAAATCCCACAATAAAGTGCCTTGTTGATATGAGCAATTGTCACCTTCACGGAAGAAGGTGGAAAAACATTGCACAGCCAGATACACACATAAACAAGTTTCAGTTGAATCATTGGAGAATCATTCCCCATTTCAGCCCAAAAAGTTGAGATTTTTCCATTGAACTTCATATTCATTGTACAAAGTAGATTTTATGCTGTTAGAGATGCATATTGGTGAAGCTCTCATACTTTTTATAAATGAACTGCAAGCAGACAGTGTACTGTGCATGCAAACAGCAAAATATGTGAGCTTGCTGACAGGGTGGACATTTTTGGCTAATGTTAGCATTTAATGAGCACACTTCACTCAGCAACATGATTCAGTAAGCAAGCTGACAGTGTACTGTTTAACTAATATATTTCATATTTCTGAAGGTTTTTCATATCAACTGATATTTCTCTATGACAGAGGGGACAAGTTAAGATTGACAACATCCAACTACACAGATAATATGAGAAGAATTACTAAACAGTGTAAATATTTATTTGGGAACTGTCCACAATTTCAGTCTTCCATAGAAGAAGGACAAAATGCTGGTTGTAATGTTGCTGAAAATATCATTTTTTTTTTCAAAGGGGAAGTTACTCCATAATGACAAGATGGACATCAATTTCAGGAACACATGCAAAATGTTCAATATGATTATAAAAATGGAATATACATGATGAAAATCACCCGTTTTATCAAGTAACGTTGTGGCCAATAAAATTATTTAAATGTTTTAATTTGTTATCATTCAGTTAGCAGAGCTGTTCCAAAATCGCGTACACCCAGTGGGAATTTTTTTTTAATAAAATGAAGAAAACACAGACTTACCATTGTACTGGTATGTATGCACACTTTGGGCCACTTATGATAACACCTCAGAGTTTAAATTTTCTGCTACATTTTCATCATGAGTGATTCTGATGAGTACACCAAAGGCACTTAATAGTGATATTGACCCTGAAGCTCTTTATTCGACTAATGTTCTGAGAAAAAAACAACAACAAAAAAACCACGATTAAAAAGCACCGTATAGCAGCATTGGCTTGAAATTGGTTGAAAAGATGAGTGTCAACTAACAGAGAGGCAACCATTCATCAGCCACCTTGGCCTTTGATCAATAATGCGCGGATCAAAGTGTCAACAGATAACCTTCACACGCCAGCGCTAGGCTAGAAAGGGAGAATAATAAGGCTTGAAGGGGGGGAAAAAATTTTGAGAATTCAGTCATACGTTTGGATCAAGGTTTGTCTGAGGTGCCCACTGCGCCTCTCAAAATAACAGTTTTGGTTAGAAGTGGCTGTTTTTCGAGCAAGAATGCAGCAAATGCCATTTTGAAACTTATTCACAGTATCTCCCCTCACCATTCTTTGCCCTCTGTCTTTTTTACCTCAGGCTGCTCCCAACATATTTCACTCTCGTGGAAAAGTAGCAGAGGAACACAGAGCAACACAGAGCGAGAATATAAGCCTGATATATATTGCACGTCTGTTCCAATCCAACATGGTCATTCATCAGAGAGGCTTCCAGTGACAGGCCATCAGCGCGCTCGCAGACAGCTCAGGCTGCTGCCTGCCGTTGCTGCCTCTCATTGGGCCCACAGCGAGCAAATAGCCTCTGAAAACAATATCTATATATTTATTACATCTTCACTCAATACCTGCCCACTGTAAAACAATCTCATATTTAACAATCAACTGGCCTGTGTTTTCTTTTTCTTTTTTTTCTTTGTTTCTCGTATCAGCATTTTCCCTCCACACCGCATGCTAATTCTACCTTTTTCCACAAGGTATTTTTCTTATTTTCTAGCTTTCTTTTTCACCTGGTGTATTGATGAACTTGGATTTATTTTTGCTCCCCCACGGAGGACGACGTTAGTGGCATGAGTCATATCATAGCAATGGTCGTGCATGACTGAAATGAAATTTTTTTTTTTTTTTTTTTTTTTTTTTTTATTAAAAGTCATGTTATCTTCATAATTCTCAGGTAATATTCTCGTTATGAATCACATCTGAAACGCGTTCTCATGAAAAGTTGTATCCCTCACTTCCCCTTGCAGGAGTGCACTGTGGTGCATGGTGTGGTTCCTGCTTAGCTGCAGATATGTGCCAAGAAGAAGCCATTAGCGCCTGCAGTTATTTGGTCCCCGTTCATTAAAAATGGCTCGTTCCCCTCACAATTAAGCTAAAGGATTTATTTATTTTTAATGCAGCTTCTATCTTTTCTATATCACACCAGTGCATTAGCGGTAATGACTTCATTTGTTTTACGACACCCCGTCCACTACATCCAAACCAAATATTTAATCCAGTGTTGATCGCAATTGATTTGTTTGCAGGGTAAACACATCCCGGGGTTCTGTTGAAGTGGTGACGCAATTCCATGGCAGGCCCTTAAAATGAGCCTGTTTTAATCATAATGTTGTCGGATTTTGTACGGAAACAGACAAGCACTTGAAAAAGCTTACTCTTCAAGCAATTGTCATGCAAATAACATGCCCAATTAACCGCTACCTGCTTTAAATTCATGCAAAAATTTAACACTGTAGCGTTTGTGAACGTCTCAAAAGTTTTTGCATGACTTTCTAATAAATTCTCTTCAGATCATTTGAATTACCGTATTATTATTATTATTATTATTATTTAATTATCCTTTGTGATCCAAAATGAGTATTGTCCCTCTTGGCTGGTAAAGTAGTTTTGTGCATTTGTGTTGCTCTCCAGCCACCACGGTATGGCAGTTGCACGCCTCGAGGTGCGTATGTGTTGGCGCATACATTATTTGTGTATTGAAAGTGCCAATCACTGTCGCTGGAGGCCTTTTGTCTTCCCAGATGGATTAGTGCACTGATTAGTGCCAACTCTGCCATTTAGCAGGTTTTACTACTTTAAACTTAGTATTCCAGAGCTCTTCCTGTCCAATGGTTCAACTTCAGCACCTCGGATAATACTTTTTTCTTTCCACTTAAGGGAGTGCTCCAAAAATCAGCTTTTTATCTGGAGAAAAAAAAAAAAAGCTTCCGTCTAAATCCCTTTTCCCGCGCTCCTGACAGTTTCTTTGTATAAAATGAGAAGCACTCTGTTCAAGGCCAAGAGGGCACAGATACAGCATGAGCTTACAAGTTAGCTCTTTCTAACTTTCCTTAGTTTTAGTTTTCATCCGTCAAATACAAAACTGGAGAACTCTTACTTTGGCTTCTAATGTATTTACATTTAGCACTGAAACAGCAGCTAATAGTATATTTATTTTAAGCTTAAATACTTGGCTGTGGGCCAAGTCATGGTCTACCCGGGGAACAGAACTACAGCTACTAAGGCTATTCAATGAAATGCAACCATTAATCAATTATCAATTGAGTTTTGACGAATTAATGAACGAGCAGACATCCATTTCACCTAATGGGGGGAAAAAAAAAAATGACCCAGTTTGACTCTTACGCACAACTCAAGTACATACACAGGTGTGAAATATGTGAAATGCAATTTACGATGTCACAAAACGGGCCTCATCTTTTTTAATTATCAGGTACAGGTATCCCACGTGTGTCGGACCATTTTTCACAATTGTCGTGTCTCATCTCACATCGGCTCTCCAACATGGGTATTGATCTTTTTTTTTCTTTTTAGCAGTGCAGCTCATTCCTATTGATCTTTTCTAAATGATGATGAATGTCTTCCTTTAAGAGAAGGTTGAGCCAGTACGGATACAATCCATCCATCCATCCATCCATCCGTCCGCCCGTACATCCGTACGTACGCTGTATATCCGTTACATACTGTACCCTCTACTCGCTGTACACCTCAGCAGTTTAAAAGACTCATTCTGGATTATTTTGCAGTAAAACATCTCAAATCTCTTTATCCATCCACTCCATCAAGCCATCCCTTGCATTTTACAACCTCCCGAGTCCCTATTGCTCAGTCATAAATGTACACAACGGCCAGCCAGGGCAAGGGAAGCAGACTTGCCTTGAGTAGTATAAACGTTGCAGTAGGGTTATATGACCGTGTTTGAAGAAGTAATTCAGATAGAGTGGCCACCCGACGGTTTCATTTATGACGGGCCCACTGACGGGGGGGATTTGACCCGGCGTCTGTACACTGTTTACTACAATCCTCTGACATTGCATGACTGCCGCTTGTTGTTGTTCCAGTTGGTAATAGGCCTGTCCTCACAGTCCGAGTTTTACCACAGATAATGTGGGTTCTATTTTGCTGAAGTGTTTCATTTTGCTTTTATTGCTTTTACCTGAAAAGTAGACTTAACATGGTTTTGTTTAATGCACATTTTCAGGAAGAGTAATTTGGACTCTAAGCTTGTTTGTTTTTGTCTACAGAGTGCTCAGTTCTACAAGGTCACCACAGAGAACTACCATAAAGCCGCTGACCAAGTGAATGCCAAGTTCAAGTAAGTCCCCTACTCTTATTCCGACTGCAACACAGGGCTATGGCGCTATCCAAAAAGGACGCATTTATCACAATTCCGGGCCTTATATTAAATTATGCAAACCACATTCTAACCCATGGCTTTCAATCAGGGACAGCATTAGTCTGGGCCATTAGCTGATATTGATGATGCAGCTGAGTGATAAGCCTGATAGCATGTTGATGATAGCTGACGGGGCTTTTCTTGTGCTCGTGGGCTTAATGGGCTGTCTTGTAGGTAGGACAATACTTCTTAACCTCTTAAACTGAATTAACAAAGTCCAGCACTTGGGTTGACGCATCCATCCATCCATCCATCCATCCATCCGTTTTCTTCCCCTTATTCTGGTTCGAGTTGCGGGGGCAGCAACTTAAGCAGAGAAGTTCGACTTCCCTCTCCCCAGCCTTTTCATTCCGCTCTTCCAGGGGGATCCCAAAACGTTCCTAGGCCAGCCGAGAGACATTGTCTCTCCAGCATGTCTTGGGTCTCCTCCACCTCCTCCCAGTGGGTCATCCCCGGAAAACCTCACAAGGGAGGCATCCAGGAGGCATTTTAAACAGATGCCAGAGCCTCCTCATATTGCTGAGAAGCAGCTTTACTCTGAGCCCCTCCCCGATGACCGAACTTCTCATCCTATCTCTTAAGGGGGAGCCCAGACGTCCAGTGGAGGAAACTCATATCGGCCGCTTGTATCCACGATTTTGTTCTTTCAGTCTCGACCCACAGCTCGTGACCATAGGTGAGGGTGGGAACGTAGATCGAGCGGTAAGTCAAGAGCTTTGCCATTTCATCTCAGCTCCTTTTTCACCACAACAGACTGATAGAGCATCTGCCCATTCTTCCCTCACTCATGAGCAAGCTACTTGAATTCCTCCATATTGGATAGGATCTCATTCCCGAGCTGGAGATGGCCCTCCACCCTTTTCCGACCGAGGACCATTGCCCCAGATTTGGAGGTGCTGATTCTCGTCTCAACCGCTTCACCCTTGGCTGCAAACCGCTCCAGCGAAAGTTGAAGATCGCAGCTTGATGAAGCCAACAGAACCACATCATCTGAAAAAAAGCAGAGATGCAATACTGAAGCCATCAAACTGGACCCCATCGTAAAAGTTATGAACAGAATCTGTGTCAAAAGTCCAACTTTCACTGGAAATGGATCCGACTTACTGCCAGCAATGCAGACCAAACTCTGGCACCGGTCGTTCAGGGACTGAACAGCCTGTACGGTCCACACATATATACTTCATTCAGTATAACGGTAAGCCTTAATTGCTGTATTGAGGCCATTAGATGAGGAGGTAATACCAAACTGGCGTCCAAGCAATCATGGATGTAGCATGTACCCAACACATGCATGTAACCCAAGTACTTGAAGTATCTCTCCCTGTCCTCGTTCCATCCGTCTTCTTAATAAGAGGCCATTAGACTCCATCGTAATGTAGGCAAAGTGGATGAGGAGGCCGCGAGTGGTGGGGCCAAATTGGGCCCCGGCCCTCGGGAGGCCGAGTTTATTGTGTTAGCTTGTCATTAGCCAGTGCTAACACTGGGATCATTGTCTCCCTGAGAAATGTTGGAAACTGATTAGCGTGGCCCACCAGGGGTGTAGCGCTAGACTTGCACAGGCTGGAGCTGAGACTTCCCAAATCGCATTAAAGCGAGAGGAGGGGGGAGGAGAAAAATCACTCACTGCAATAAAATTAGTGCCAAATGACAGCCGCTGACTGCGAGCAAACGTGGGCCCTAACGGGGTGGGTACTCATGTGATGGAGGCATGTGTACAAAGACTTTCGATTGGCTGATTGGATTAAAGTGGGTGCATTAGGATGGGTGTGACTGGATTACAATGTCGAGGGGGGGTCTCTGTGTGCATATGTGTGTGCTAATGAAATGTCGAGGTCTGGTGGTACACGGGATGCAGTAAGGGGATCAGAGCGGCGGGTTAATTGGCTATAATGTGGCGTCTTTGGCCTGAGCTTGATCATCTGTAAGCGTCGTGGTTGTGAGCACCCGATATGATGTTGGCTGTTGGGTCTCCCTTTGAGAGATTATATTCTATCTGTGCAGAGACTCGGCGACCAGAGTTGTAGGGGTTGATTAGTGTTGGTTAATATGATAGTGTCAAAGGTTTGATGGTGTTCATCAACTCGAAACGGTAAGGGTGTAACTGTACACCAGAAATCCAGGTTCAGTACATAATTGTATGTGGAAACTCGTTACATCTCGTTTATCTGCTCTAATGACCTCTAATCTACATGAATCCACCCCATAGGGTGAATTCATGGATGTCAATGTAACTACTTTCACATTTTGCAGGTACAATTGTGCCACAGTTACCCAGTCCCATCCCTTTAGCAACACTATGGAAAGGTAATTGAATAAAGTCTATCTCAAGGAAGGGAGAAATGAAAATTGCTTCTAGAACATGCATCTCAACATGTCAATAAGCAATCCATAACAAAACCCATCGTATGCATTGTACAAAAGGTGTTCTGGGTTTGTGCCCCGCAGCGTCCAACAGGAAGCTTTCATTCCAGAGGCACAGTGCAGTCATTTTCCACGGTGATGTTAAAAAATAAATGAAAGTGTGAGAGGTGCGGCCTCCCGGGAAGCAAGGGTGTGTGTATAGATGTGCATGTGCGCTAATGTAGTTGTTTGTTTTGGTGTGCGCTGCAGCTGCTCCTTGCCATTTTTCTATTCCCGCCAGAGTATGATGGCGCTTTCCCAACTGAAACGAGATGAGCGTCACTCTGACCTCATTACATCCTCTGGCTTTCATATGACTGTTGGAAAGAAGTTTTGTCATTTTAAAACTTTATACAGTGACATACAATTGCAATATTGGGTTGGCTGTAGGTACTCAAAAGTCTCGGAAAGGCTGTATATTCCCATCACATTTGCTTGCCTTGGTGTAGCAATAAAACCTCATTTGTTTTGCTATAATATGCCTCCTCTGTGCTTTATAAAATATCATCTCGTATATTGCGGCAGTGGTGTAAAACAGCACCTCTTGCAAGGTTGAACAATCCTAATTTGGATTAATTATATTTGTATACAGGGGGTCCTCAGTTTTACAACATTCCAAGTTCCAAACAGCGCATGGCTTAAGAAGGCACACTCAGTTGCCGCTCTACTCAGTGGTTCATTTGATTATTTTATATTTATGGCATAGAAGGGTTTTTAATGTAGCTATTTACTGTAATCATGACCTTTCCACTGCATAAGCATAGGTTGGTGATATTATATGGTGTCTTATGACTTACAAACAATTCGGAATGCTGTCGTAGACAGAGAACAACCTGTACACAACATTCATAGAACCATACTGCCTGTGTATGCCTGAAGTTCTCATCAAGATTCACGCATTAACTGAGAAATGGAGGAAACTTAGAGATTCATGCAAAGGTAACAAAAGTGAATTGTTCCAACTTTCCACAAAATGGAGTTGTTATTTTGTTGTTCTATAATCCTCTTACTTCAGGACCTACACTGATGAAAACACAACATGCTTGACAGTATCAACTACTGGGAGGTTTAGCCTAAAGTTGCTCCAATACGATTGCGTGATCGGAAATCACGTAATCTTTCGGTCTCGGCTGAAAAAGATGGGCTTTTAAATTATTATTATTTTTTTCGGTTTCATGCAAAATAGCCACAAGCTTTTGCACTTGTCCGCAGTGCATTAAGGAAAAAGAGACATGGAGTGAGATGTGGAAACATTTTGCTTCCACGGTCGACACGTTCCCATCCCATACTACAGATACAAATACAGATCCTACAATACTCCAAACTGAACTAAGCCTGCAAAGCCGCACAGACCACAGGAGGCAACAGTATGGCCAAGCGGCATAGTCAAGAGTTCAGAGTGCGACAGGTTACCAAATGTGATGCATGTACGACTTGCCTTCAAATTGAAGTCTAACCAGTATGAATTATTTTGTAACAAGCAAACTTGTGCCCCACTGGATTCATTTGACGAGGCAATCAATAATTGTTTTTTTTAGACGAGCGGAGGCGAGCACTAAGCAACCAACTATGCAGCAACATTGAGTCATATTTAATTGAGACACTCCTAAATAACAATGTAAATGTATTATTTATGGACGAAAACAAATGTGCTCGTAACTGAATAAATTCAAAATAAAAGCTTGAAATTGGTTCTTAAATTTGATCTTGGAAAAGGTTTATTAACCATGTTTTTAAGATTATTGGATTTTAGTACCCAATTTAAATGTTAGCAAAATAGGCACCCAGGAAGCCGCAATGCATCAGCTTGCTTTTGTAGATCTTTGCTGCACACTTCTTACATACACTCACGCAATTCATGAGAGATAATGTAACAACAATGTACGTTCTTCACACCATTTTTATGTTTGGGCGACGGCAGATAAGCGCCACCGGTTTCCTGCGGAAAAAGAGCCCGTCTTACCCCCTGCATCTGATTTATATGCCGCCACGTTCGCCGCTAGTTGCTTTTTTTCTTCGGCTGATGCTTTATCGCACTGTCCGGCGTCTCAATGCGTGACCTTTCCCGCGTGGCACGTATGGAAGGGTGCGTATACGGCACGCGCATCGGACTCGGCGTCCCAATGGGGCGAACTGCCAGGCTCGTAGGAAAGTGAAAGATGAGAGATTATGCAAAGCGCTTGAAAGAAAACGGGGTCCTAAGCTTCCTGTCATTGCTAACCTTTTGGCGGAGCTTCTTTGCTCACTTTAACCCGACTCCCTGTTGAATTAACGTCGCGAATGGTGGGGAATGAATAGCAACGGAAGTGTTTTGTAAGCCTCCGCCAGACACACGCCTCCGCCATGTCTTACCTTGATGTATGCATTTGTATGGAGATCAGACCGCATTGTTAGGCCTTTGTGTTTGCAACTGATTATGTAAGTGCGCAACATTTCCAGGTTGGCCACAGAGAATAGGAGCTCATTTTTGTCTGTCACTTCACTGTCGCTTGTCTCCTCCCTCTAGGCTACAAAAGTTACTTTGTCTATTGTTTATTTAATGTCTCCCTTGAAAAGATTCTTTTTCGCTTCCTCCTTTTTTAATTTAATCCTGTTGACAATAACAATAGCCACAATCCTCACGTTATCTCAAGGTGAATATAAAGTGATTGTCGCGTTTGTGTAACGCTCCCAAGGAGTGCATATTTTTCATTTTAGAAAAAAACTTTTTTTAACTTGCTTGTGGCAAAGTTGGTGCTCACTACGGACAAAATAATAAACTAATTGATCATTAAGAACTCTGTCAATTGTGTGGAACTGATTGTTGATTATCCATCCATTTTCTGAGCCGCTTCTCCTCACTAGGGTTGCGGGCGTGCTGGAGTCTATCCCAGCTATCATCGGGCAGGAGCCGGGGCACACCCTGAACTGGTTGCCAGCCAATCGCAGGGCACATACAAACAAACAACCATTCGCACTCACATTCACACCTACGGGCAATTTAGAGTTGTCAATTAACCTACCATGCATGTTATTGGGATTAGGAAGGAAACCGGAGTGCCCGGAGAAAACCCACGCAGGCATGGGGAGAACATGCAAACTCCACACAGGCGGGCCCGGGGATTGAACCCCGGTCCTCAGAACTGTGAGGCAGACGCTCTAACCAGTCGGCCACCAGTGGCGCCGATTGTTGATTATTCGAGGCAAAAGAAGAAGAGAGCAATTTACTAATCCATCGCTTTAATTTAGTTGGATTTTATACAAAAAGGAACACTAATTAGGAGAAAGCTGACATATTTCCACCAACATATTATATCCACTCAGCATTTATCTCGATTCCTATGTGGCCTTCGTTTAATCGTTTTTTGTTTGTTTGTGAGTTGCTGAAGTAGAAATCCAAATCCAAAAGCGCCCAAATGAGTAAAAAATTAGCCTTTAAAATGTAAATAAGGTGTTGAGCCAGGGCTTTAACTTCCTTTTTAGTTTAAGTGATAAATTGCCATGCCTCTGAAATGAGCGAAGCAATTAGTTGTTGATTATGAAGCAAAAACTTTCACTCAGCGAATTAATTAGTCAAGATGTCATTTGGAGTAGTGAAGTCGTGGGCCGATGTCGCACAGTGGCG
Organism: Phycodurus eques; assembly: GCF_024500275.1. Classification (NCBI taxonomy): domain Eukaryota; kingdom Metazoa; phylum Chordata; class Actinopteri; order Syngnathiformes; family Syngnathidae; genus Phycodurus; species Phycodurus eques. The sequence continues at coordinate 3,906,029 of NC_084546.1, read as the reverse complement.
ACCTCGCTGTCAGGTGAGGTTTAAGCCTAATTTTGTCACCATGGCAACCGAGGAGCTAGTGGCCAGCTATAGCGCCAGACGTCAATGACACCTCTAAAAGCTCTTCTCGGGGCTGCCAAAGCTCACACGTTTCATTCATATACTGTAGACTCTTCGCACCTTTTGCCTTTTTTGATGCCTAACTTGATTTTTTGAAGTTTTTTTCCGCCTATCCACTCTGATGGATTCACTGTAAGGGGTCATTCATTGTTTTTTTTTAAAAGCACGTGTCGTTGTACTGTCTAACTGGATCATTTATTTTTATCCACCCCCGCAGTAGTGACACTTGCCTTAACTGTAGAGAACATGAGAGCTATTTAAGCGGCGACCGGCACCCTTCCCTTAACCCTGTTAACCCCCAAGTGGACCCAAATGATGATGAATAGACAACGTGCTGATTGTGAACTCAATCTGGCGGAGGATCAAAGTGATCCATATTGTCCAACGGGCCGCTATTGGGCTTGATTGATCTGTGTCCATCTTTATTAGTGTGTGAGTTCAAGCACAGATTGAACAATTGAATTTTGTAGGATTTGGTACCAAATGTAGCGTTCACTGTTTTTAAAATTGATCCATATGCATTGATAGCTTAACAATACTAGTATCTGCATTGGGAATAATAAAAACATTTTGGATTTAGTACGATTTGGGGCGAGATGTAATAATGAGTAGAAAACAGACGGATTTTGTTATTCATTTGATAAAGCTTCTGTTTTTAAAATGAACCCGGTTGCACTGATAGCCGAATAATACAGGTCTGTTTTGGAATAATTAGAAAATGATTTTGTGGGAAACTCAATAGTTGTTCTGCAACTTGCTATCCAAAACATGCAAATATAACAATGAACAAGTCTGCATTTTAATTACAAATTGAATTGTGAATTTAGTAGGATTTGGTACAAATCGTTAGTAGAAATGGTGCAGTCCAATTTTGGCGTTTAATCGAAAGAGCTTTGTACCAATAGAAAACATGCTCATGTTACAACAATGCTCTGCACTGCTTTCTGCATTTAGTGGGATGGCTACAAAATTTATTAATGAGTAGGAAATGGATATACGTTGGCGGGATAGCTGAGTTTTCTCATTCTTTTATTTTGCTATTCATGAATGTGTAGGTTCCATGAGTCTCTTTGCATGGTGTCCATCACCATTTGTTTCCGCTTTTTGGGATACTTACAAAAACGTAACACTTATTTAGCTGGTTTATAGAATATTGTGCTTACCTTTTTTCTCACCATCGAAACTCGTGAAACATAATTGCTCCAAATTCACGTATTTGTACACTTGCTATCGTTTTGCAAGGTTATAGAAGAGAAGTCAATCTCCGTATAGACTGTAAAGTATAGCATATTGATCGCCTCAGCTCACAGTCAATAAGTCATGTAGCCGTGCAAGCGCACGTGAGTATTTTCCCTCCATGCGAATGTGCTGACGTTGGTTTAATGATGTCGGGGACACCTTGAGGAAGGAGACATTTTGAAGGGAAGCAAGCAGGTAATCTGCTGTAGCTAATTACATGTTAAGTGAGACACAGTATCACTCTGCTCCTCCTTTTGACCTCCTCTGCTTCTGTTCTTCTCCGATGCAGAACACAGTGGGTCTTCTTTTCATTTGGGATTCCTTTTTTCACAGCTTTCATTGTGTCCTCGTACCCTTTTTCGGCTACTCGCATTGGCCCCTGCGCTCTCCCTGCTTTGTGATTTATGACATGGCTCTGAGAATCTGTAATGTCTATCGTCCAAAATTTTTTTTAGTCCAGAAGGGTGACAACTTTAAATCAATAAAATGGCCCCAAAAGTACCAATTACATTTTTATACATTTGTCTGCTACATATATGTCTACGTTATTTGCATTTATCTTCCATCTTGTGACTTTATTATCAAGCCATAAAATTGCCACCTCATTTCACATAGTGGTGAAACGTACCTCTGTCAGGGAGTTGATTATTACGTAGCAGAACTCCTACTCACTTTTCTTTAAACACTGCTGGATTGTTGTCGTCGTTTTCTCAGTGAACGAGTTCATGAATCTCAATGACCGTTGCATACGGCAGCAATGAGCGATCGTTAGGCCTCAGTGGAGGCCGTGATATGAAATGCTGGTCATCAGTTTGCTGTCATTATGAGGGCACCTAATGTAAAACTAAGAATGAGGGGAGGGTTTGTCGTGGTAGCTGGAACTTTTATGTTCATTTTCATGATAGATGATAATGGGTTGTGTGTGTAGCGGTGCTCTTGTCAAAGAGATTAACTTAAGCACCGGCTCAACCTCCTTACTGCAGAGCCAGCGCAAAAATAGTAAAAAAAAAAAAAGAAATCCTCTTCCTCCGTCCCCTTTTCTCTCTCTCACAAGAGTCCATTACCGGTGATAAACACTGCGCTTTGTATCAGCGGGAATCACCTGGCATTATCACCGATGCCTAAAAAAGCGGCCCATCTAGTCTCAGTAGATGCCCACTGGCAGTGTAATGAATGAGTGCCAAGGAGGGTGGCAAAGATTTAGGTTGTTCAGTAGCCAAACGCAGAACTATCACTGCCTCAGGGTGTAACGGTACATGTATTCGGATTCTGAATTTTTGCGACAGAGTTGTTCAGAGTTCCCACACTGAACATGTATAACTGCCTTACCCTCACACTCATTCAAGAGAATTACACGTTATGTATTGAAAACAACCGCACAACATTTTCATCCACTAGCTTAATGCTAACACAAAATGCAAAACATTAAGGTTTACATCCATGGAGGTTTACGTTGTCTAAATTGAAGAGAAAGAGAGCAGCTGTTCGGCATTCATTAGCTTTGCTTCAGACGAAGCCCTTTTCGAACAGCTATTCTTTATGTATATTATGTTGTAAAGAAGTAAAGGTTCTCATTAAAGTAAGGATTGCACTAAGATCACAATTACTTATGCTAAAATGTTACAAATTACTTCTAAGTTCAACCTCTGAAATGGATAATGCCCCCCTTTATATTCCTATACGACCCTTCGAATGTAACACTGCAGTTATCTGTGACCTGCACAGACAAGGACAATTCCAAAACCATGTGGTGATGTACATGTGAATTGCATCGGTTTCCTGCTGCATTGCACTCTGGGTAATGACCCATAGTTTCCCCAATCCCCAGCTTTGCATCTAACAGGGGGATAATTTCTCACTCTGGGGGGCGACTCAAACATCTGATTGTGACGACGGGGGACCCGGCTTGAAGTCGCTGACAGGCCAGGAAAAAAGGCTTTCATGCACGTTTTAGTGCGACCAACAGAGTTTCCTGGGCACTGGCGTGAACAAAATGATGATGACGCCATTAGCATAATAGCCCTCACGTGCGCACATGTCGTCATTATGGATCTTTATGGGGTGTGGGAAGCGTCAGACAAAAGCAGTTAAACACTGGACAAGACACGGCGGCATGCGTGCCAGCACCTGCGCGCTTTTCCGCGCCGAAGTCAACCATAACATCGAGCCCTAGCATCTGGAAAATACCGTAATTTGTACTGCGGTGCTAAAGCTGCAGTAGGCCTTGGGGACACACTGAGTGCACCGAGCGAGTGATGGCTTTGCCTTCAAACAGACGCTTAGCACTCAAGCTTTACGACACCTTTCTCGGGATGCTAGAATGCTATATGATCGGCTGGCACTGTGAGGGAGAAATTACTGATCGATAAAGATACCCAGAGGATGGATCAATACTTTGCTCAGCAGTCCCTTTTTTGTAGGGTTTTATATGGAGTACATGGAGGATAAAGCAAGCTTAAGGCTAATTTTACCAAAGCATTATCACTCTTGTAATTCTGTGTCTGCATCATCAATCCTCTCTATTGTGTAATACAGTACATTGATTTGCACATGCACTACTATCCCATATGGTCCCAAGATACCGATGGATCTCCCTTCCTTGGGGGTGAAGCCGTTTATTTGACGTCTTGATTTGTCCATTTTTTTCAAAGGTCGGACAGTGGTTAGATTGGCTTTTTTTTTCTTCCATCCCTCAGCGATTCCTTTAATGCCGATTCAAGCTTCGGTGTTTTGGACTGGAATGACAGTGGTAAGGGAGGAGGATGGAGGGTCTTCTCACCATAGACTGCAGTATTGCTCAATGGGCCGCATTGTCTCCCTTAAGGACCACAGATGTTCATTACTTTTGCGTTTATTTTTCCCTAGTCTGGCACATTTTATTTCTCACCTTATGTTCCCTCATTGCACCTTCTTCTTTTCCCTTTCACAGGCGCTACGACACGTATCCGGTGTGCGTTGACCTGCAGGGCCAGATCCTTGCGTGCTATAGAGAAAATGCCGGCAAAACCCTCCATTGCTCCAACATAGCAGCCATGTACCTGCAGTGTGTCAACAATGCCAAACAGGTGCGAAGTTTTCATGTGGTTTAACATCACGTTTCATTCATTACTGCATATTTTGCTTGGGGCGTGCTTGTTGAAATTCTGCTTCTGCATGTGTCAATACAGTTAAAAAATAAAATAAATAAATAATAATAAAAAATGCTAGTTTCTACTTAAAAATAACTCGCTTGGTTTGTTTGTGAAGAAAAATAAGCATGCAGCCTCACGGACAGACGACATGTAAGTAAGTCTTTCACTTCATTCTATGTGAGAATTTAGTAAGGAATAAATCAAAAAGTCACAGTACAGTGGAACATCGTTTTTTTTTTTTTTTGTATGCCCTAGTTTTTATAGGATTCAGTTTTCTGTGGGTTTTTTTTTTGGGGGGGGGGGGTCTAAATTTAGTTTTTCTGTAATCATAATCCAGTAATTATATCCTGATGCACGTTCATGCAAGCTTTTTAACAACTGAAAGCAATAACACTCAGGGAACCTCTTGCTGCTGTTAAAAGTCAGACCTTCAAAATAATAGCAGCATTGTAATAACACAGTTTCACCACACTTTCTTGGGCCACATGGTGGCTCATATAACAGTTGCTAAATAAGCCACCATACGGACCAATAAAGTGCGGTGAAACTTATTATACTAGTGTTGTGCTGATGTTGCCCCAACTAGTATTGCCAAGCTGACCGGGAGGCTTTTTTTGCCTTGAGTTGTTAATAAAAGATTGCATCGTGGAATTCGCCTTGCCGTCTGTTGAACGCTTTTTACACAATACGACAGAAACCTCCAAAACGTGCAAAACAGTGTAGAGTTTTAGAAAGAACACGGAAGATGGCTCACCTGTCTCCCTTCCTCACTGTCTACACCATCAAGTCTTCAATAAAGGTAAAAGTGAAGTTAAATATTAATGTATCCACTTCATTAGTCATTTATATTTATTTTACACAGTTTTTGTATGTAAAGCTACAGTTAGTCTCTATAAAATGTGTTTTATTGTTAAGGTTTTTTTGTGTCTCGAACAGATTAATTGGATTTAGCTTATTTCCTATGTGAAATATTGCTTTGGATTTCGTACAGTTGGGTTTTAGTCATGAAAAACGAGGTTTCACTTTATTATACTACAGAAAATCAACAACACTTCTTCCACAAATATGGCCGACACACTGCCCTAAAAATGCTTTACTTTCAAAAACCATTGTATGAAATGCTACTTAATTCTCACAAGAGGTTCCATCAGCTCATTAGCTTCATAGATGTGTGTTACCACTCCTAATATATAACATGCACAATATGCTCTTAGACAGTAGAATATAACCCAGATCACCAGTCATAACGTCCCACCTTATTTCCCTAATACCTGCCGACATTGGCGGTCGCCTCTCTCTGTGTTTTAATGTCATTACACTTGGACCCCATTCATCTCTGCACAAGTCTCTTCCCCTAGTAAAAAGTTGAAATGCAGTCACACTAAAACCACTCGGGTGGATGCTAACCTGATTTCTGGGCACTTACTATGTGATCTATAACCACCAGTAGACCCCAAAAAGACGTATTTACATTCCTTGAGCTTTTTTATTAGATTTTTTCTCTCTTTTATAATTCCATTGTTTTTACAGCAAATGGCTCTCACGCACCCTCACGGGCATTAGTATTAGATATGAAAGTCACATGCGGGCAGTTTTTTAAGCGTTGCGTCATGTAAATTGCATGGATGTTTTATTCATGGCGTGGGTGCGCTGCATTTTAGCGGCAGCTACCTGTAGCCTTGTCAGGGTGCTGTTATATGATCTTGTAAATTGTTTTGAAGCAAGCCTGCCGACGATATGGTAATCCCGCCCCGTGATTATCGCCCCACGACAGTCACAATACCCTCTTGCTCATCTGGGCTTTATCTAACTTTTAAAGTCATTAGGTGCCAAAAAGACACTTTTGTGATAAGGCTCCAGAGCAATAATATGCAGAGTGACGCAGCCAAGAAGAAAAAAAGAGAGAAGAATGATGCTGATAGCGATGACCGCGATTAGGATGTTTAGACTGCTTTATCTGCGCCAAACCAGGAAGCTGCGCAGGCATACAAATGTCAAAACGTGTGATTTTGACCCTCTGGACGATCCAAGTGGGCTCTTAACCAAAGATGCCGCAGATCTCTTCGCCCTTCCCCGCCCTTCATCTTCTATCCCGATTAAAAACTGCAACAACGAAACCCTGAATCTCACTTTTATGATTGACTTTTCAACAAGAGCCAGACCGGACAACAGCAGGCTTTTGTCACTGATAATTACTTCTATGGCTGCAGTCACTGATGACATTTCGATCCGCTTCCACTGCTTTTTAATGCTCTCGTTGCCATCCCTTCTCCCAGCGTCCTTAGTCACATTTCTAATGCATTCAGCACTTAACACGTCCAGATAGCAAACAGTGAGCAGCCGGAGGCAGCCGAAGGGCAAGCAGGTTAAAGCCCCTCTCTTTCCCTCTCCCCCCTCTCGCGTTCGTTTTCAGCGGGTTTATCACCCGGCCCGATCACCGCAGCGTGCACAGCCGCTCTCCCTCATTGTGTATTCCTGCCGCATGAGTGGCCCCTGCTCCCTATCTTTCCCTTGTCCACTTCATTTCTTCCCCTGACCCTTCCATTGCTCTGCCTCGCATCCTCGAACTGTGTTTGAGCTCTCAGAGCTTTGCAAGAGTGACAATGAAGAAGAAGCAGCTAGGACGAATAACAACGCCAATGCAGGCAGCTCAGTTGGTTTGATTAATTAATAAATTAGGGGTTCGGATAGTTCCATCGGATAGTTCCATCTCCCCATCAGGCATTTTGCCAGTTCTGTGCTTCCAATTTTGTGTAGCAGCTAAAGTTTTGATAAGTACTTCTTCTGTTTGACCATGACCAAGGTTCTTAGCAGCCCGAGAGTGGCTTCTAATTGGTGCAATGAAAACACGGCAGAGTCCCGATTGGTCACAGAAAATTGGCACCTTTAAGCCAGGTCTTGTCGATGGTGTCGATTTGTAGCCTCTTCTAGAACAATAAAAAAGGACAAACAAGCACACAGGGTGTGAGGCTGAAAAACAAACCTCACCTGCCACCAACAGTTTACTAAACCAAGAGTCTAAGGCCATTGAAACAGTGGATAGCTTTGTGAAGGTCAAGGTTGGGCATTCTTAAATTTCTGGTCCTGGAAATGGTAGAAAATATATATTGTTACTTCTACCTGTGCAGTTTTTGACCTGGAAAAGGTACAAACAATTAGTGGAGAATATCTCTTCAAGCCGACTACTCCAATACTCCTTTGTCATGATGCCTACAATGTTCCTACTGAGACTGCAATCACCCTTCAACTGCAGAAGGGACTGGCCATAGCGTCCCTTTTACAGGTTGATCGATAATGATAGGGAGTCTTTTAGAAGATCTGGACCTGTTAAATTCACGAGCCATACCGCATCACTCTCTCTGAAACATCTTCCCTTGGCGGGCTCTTTCCACCTTCATCCCTCCTCTAAGGCAGTGTTCATCCGCTGTCTTTAGCCACAGCAGCCAAGTTCAAATGGTTATTGACAGCCACTGCCGGGGATTTGTGGTCACACTTATCGTGAACACGGAATCCACTGCCCTTGGGTGCTCTCGACGGCTCAATCCCCCGCACTCCATTCTCCGCTGTCCCTGTTCACTTTTATAGTACTCGCACGCCTTCCTCTTTGTCTTGTCTCACCCGTGTGACATAATCTCCTTGTTTTTGTCTATTTTTATTTGAAGCTTTTTTGTTTGTTTGTCTCCAGACCAAGTTGAGGACTGGGGGTTAAGGAAGAAAGGGGATAAGAATGGTGGCGCAATCAAGAGTTTATTGTGTGGGATTACTGATTATTGACCGACCGACAAGCCGCAAAAAGACCAAGAAGGAGAAGAATGAGTAAGCACCGAGATGCACACCCTTAAAAGAAACTCAAATCCAAAGCCCTGTCATGTGTCTCTCCTGTGGAAGTAGCATGGAGGCAGTTACACTTTTCCCCATTTGAGGCCTTAGAAGGACAAGGATGCGACACCACAAGCACCCAATGGAAGATAGCCACAAGCCATACCTGAGCTCCTCCCTTCCTCATGTTCTCCATCACCCATAGCAAAGTATTTTTGCAAACAGTCCTGTTTTGATGTCATAATTCTATGCACTACCTTGTACTCAATTACACATGTTCACATCTGTGTTGTGCTCTGTCTTATTAATGTATTTCTCCAAACCACCATGTGATCAGAGGAAAATAAAAGATGCTGCAACTGTTGTTGAACTTTTTTTCCCCTTTATTAATATTCAGCGGGCGCCGTCTATCTCGCGTGTTTTATGCTAATAAAGGCGGGCGTCTTTGATGGATGCACGGCCGCGTCGTGTTTGTCGCAGCGACAGTTTGCCAAGATGAGCCCAGGAGGCTGCTGCGACGGAAAACCGTTGCCATCCTGGTTCTTCGGCTCAATAATCTGTTTGGTTATTTCTGTTCCTTTTTCTCCTGGAGTCCCTGCTCAGTCTCCCAGGCTAATGTTGTCACAGAGGAGACAGCTTCTCCATGCTTTCTGCACTTTTAGACTCAAGTCTTTTTGGGGGGAATTTGACGTGAAGGCAGGTGACGGCTGAGAGGATACAATCTTAATTCCGACTCACGAGGAGAACGTGAGCGCGGGTGATGGACGGAGGAGTGCGAGAGGAGGGCTGTGTTCATGCAAGCATGAGATTCTTTGTGATTAATCCCCCTCTGTCTGTCAGTCAGCTGGCCTGACTTCTGGACTCTCCCAGGGGTTAAGGGTTGACTCAAATTATACTGTGTGTGTTGGAGGGCTTTTCTAACGGTTGCGGATAATGACTTTCGGAGTTCACGACAGGTTCCAATTTCTGTTGCGTCTCTCCCAGTGACCCGGTGCCTCCTAAGGCCAAGCTAAGCCTGCAATGAGGTTAGATGCCCTCGAATCAAATTAAGAGATGAGGGGGGTGCATCATGCCATCTAAACGCACAGGGATTTATGGAAGCCTGTCAACCTTCTCTGGAAAGTCACAACAGTGCCTCCATAAAGTGATTTTACAGCGTCAAGCCACTTTACTTTGATAGATTAACATGATAGGGCCAGACACAATGCTGGTTTGGGCTGATTGGAATTATATGCAGAGCTATTTTATGTAGGTCCACTTTCAATGGCAACATATTGTGGCATCAATAACCAAACAGTACAACACAGTTAAAACAAGCGTTGGCCATATGTCCTTGAGTTGTAGCCGCTGAATTGGAAGTGCAGAGTTAAAATTCAAATCAGGCAACACGAGGGTGTGCCGGGGGGCCCACTGGCTCCACAGTGATGGACGTGATCAAATACAGAAAAGGAAACCTGGGGTGAAGGTGAGTCTAAATTACTTTAATTGGGTCCCGATAGTGAATTGTATGATGAAGAAATAAAGCTCAGACTGCAACAATGGCAACTCAAATCAATATCTATCCAATAATGTTATCGTCACTATCGGGTGGATTCTTTGCGTCTCCAAGATCACGACAAATTCATCATTCGTCATCTTACTTGAGATGCCAGACACCGCATGGTTCAAGTTGGTATTATACCTTACCATCGCGCAACAACATCAACACACCACCCCAAAATCACAAATTTATCACGCTGCCATTGATCAAAATGGTGGGAGTCATCGCCAGTGCCAAAAACAAACGGTTGTGGTTCCATAATCTTCCCAAACTCGTTTTCAAGTTACCCAATAAATAGAACGTTGAGCTGACTGAGCTGTGTAATAGGCGAAAATAAATCTGTACGCAGCTTACCTTCGTGGCTGACTGCTTCCTTCTGCTCCGAAGCATTAGAGCAATCAATTTGAGCAAAACGGACTCATTTCAATGTATCGAACCTATTTTCACTCGTTGTTGCCTACAAACATCCAGACTTTTAATCTTGAGGCGACATAACACTGCACGGCTCCCGCAGAGTGAGGAAGAGGTAAATTTTTATGCGACTTCTTAAACAGCTGATGTTTCTAAGAATTAATAGAGTTGTTCTCATGCCATTTTCAACACTTTAAAATTGGTTAATAATGCATTAACATAAGAAAATGTGGGGACAGACCAAGGGTCGTTTTAAAAAAAATAAATAAAATAATTACGACTTTGTGCACACGTACAGATTGACAATGCCAAATTAAAATAATTTTGCTTTTGACATTCCATGTGGGCATCCTTTTTGTTGACTTCTGGATATATTGCTGCCGCCTGATCTCTTATTAACTTTATAAAGTCATAACAGCCGACATTGCTATCCTAACTCAAATTGACTGAAGGCAAGTGTAGCTATTAAGATACATTTGTTTTAAAGCATATCAAAGTGATGGATTTTCCAGTGATACTTGTTTGTATTTTTTTTCATTTCTAAAGCCTTATCCATTGCCATGACAACTCATTTTGAATTAATGACCTTTGCTGAAGAAAGAGCACCAGTCGCCTTCCCATCTGTCTGTGCCATTTTAATGTCTCCACATCATTCCATTGATTTTTCGTGCCATTTTTGTTCTTTGGTGTAGCTCCACTCTCGCCTCTGCACGTTCCTGACTCGCTTCAATCTTCTCGCGCATCTCCGACCCATCAAAACGACGGTCCGCTCAAATTGAAAAGCCTGGATGTGATTTCGGGAAGGAGACCTCGTTCAATTAGGACGGCGGTGAAAAACAGCAATGTTTCCTCGGATGCCAGTATTGCAGGGAAAAGAATCAAACACTCCATTGTCGTAATGGGCAGGCAGATGGCAGGTTGCTCTGATGCCTCTGCCCAGCCTGATGGCTCCATTCATCAGCATGCGACGCCTCCCCTAAAGCTCTGCTCCAGGTGACAATTTACAGCTTCACACCTCTTTGCTTTTCACCCTCGCTGCTTATTTGTTCTTCTTCTTTGGAGTCGACTCTATTTTACATTTCACTCCAAGTCAGTCGTATCTGTTTACTTTCGGCAAATTTCAAAATGTTAAACTTTTTCCGCACGTCGGTCAAGGAATGTTTTTGCGGCATTGCAGGTATTTTCTGATTCTCCGTATAGCGTGGTGCCATGTGATAAGATTTAAAAAAACACACACGCGTAGCCCAAATCAGGCGGGGCCGGGGATTGAACCCGGGTCCTCAGAACTGGGAGGCTGACGCTCTAACCAGTCGTCCACCGTGCCGCCCCAAATCATCGTTCCCTATTTAAATGAACGGAAATACTATTAATCCAGCCCCACCATAAAAAAAAACATTTTCTAACCTGTTTTTTAAAAAAGAGAAATAGCACTCTTATTAGTTTTTGCCACATTTGTTTTGTGTGTCAATTCAATGGACATTGTGCTGCTCCTTCTGGTGTGCACCTTGGCCAACGGGGTCAGAATAATACAGACAAAGAGACACACAAAGAAGAATTCCACAACTGACTCAATATGCTCCTCTAATATGAGTTATTTTTCACAAGGAATAAAGAATATATGCCTATGAGTATTACTTTAACTGTCTACATGTGTTGCTCCACCGTTTGTTTTAAAATATCCGCTGCTAAAGTAATAATGCCACAATGCTATTTGTTTACCTGTCTGTCGTTGTTTTAATCATTTGTGAGCATTAAGCTCAACTGACTTCCAGCAAAGCTAAGTGGTTGTTTTTAAATACACGAGTTTAGTTTGACGATAAAAAGTTGTCTACGTGGTCTCTCTGTGGTGCGGATTTTCACAGGTGGGTCTGGAACGTATCCCCCACAAAAAGAATAGGTTTTTTTCAGGTTTTCTATTTTTGGGGTGTTCAATTGGTTTGATTTTCAACACTCCATGGATTCTCGAGGTGGCGAGTTCAGCATATGTAGTGACTGATAGGTTGCAGTCAGTGTCAACAGAGATGTGTATTCCTAAGTTAATTCCCAGGGAGAAAGCAACAATTTTTTAGCATTTGATGGCATTTTCACGCCGTGCAAAACCTGTTACACGGCTGCGCCTAAACCCATCCAGCCATGAACTCTGAGAGGCCAGTTTAGACTAATCCCTCACAGCACTGTAAAATATGTTTTCTCGCCCTTTACGAGGATATTTACATGCAACTTGTGTGGAAGCGCTTGTTTGGCTCGCACATACTTGCTGTGTTTCTATCCATTCATACCTTTGCAAATACACACAGACGGGAAGAAGAGTTATTCATTATTTACACTACAACAGGCTTTGGTGCACGTTGTCGACAGAAGGCCAGAGGGCCAACAGGAGATATTGCACGTTACAAACACACAATGGTGCGCTGTGTTCGAGGCCCCGGTGTCTTGACACAAAGCCTGGGGGTGTTTCTGTTCCCGTACAGGCTGAGTCTCAACATAGGATGTCGTGCAGGAACATTACAGTCGCTGTGATCAGCGATGCACACACAAATGCACATATTCTGTCGATTCCTATTATACTTAAGATAAGCACAATATTAAGGCTCATAACCATAAACATGGCCAACCCACTCTGTTGCAAAGGTTATTTAGTTGGATTTTTACATTTGTATTCATATTTATGATTATTATAAGTGCATTTTTTAAAATCATACTAAGTTGTTGTGATTATTGTTTTATATTTTTCTCATTTTAAACTTATTTGAAATTTTAAAGTTTTTTTTATTTTATTTCACTAAATATGTCAGTTTTCCGCTAATTTGAGTGCTTTTTTTGTAATAAATCCCAGAAATTGCCATCGACATCATAAAATTAATTATTTGTTATTTGTTTCTCTAAATAGTTTTTCTATTTTCTATAATTTCATTGAATCGTTTGTAGCAATTCCTACTCATGTTGCCATGTGCGGGTGTTATAGCGCTTTAAACAATGGATATTTGAACACAAACGGTTCAGCAGCACATGCAGACAGACAATATAACAACACTCACTGTCATATATTCTTTATCCTCTGCGAAAAACGCCGAATATTACTGCCCCTGCTGGGTCAGTCGTTGTGAAAGTCTTCTTTGTTTGTGTCTGCAGGAAAGATGATTTGAGATACGAATTAAACTTGCATCTCAAGGCACCGCTGCTTTTGGCTGCTTCCCGCTTGGGTCGCTTTTCCCGCCAGGCCCTGCGGCGGTGATGGCGCTTCTCCGTGGCCCTCATCCTGAGAGCTTGCCTAATCAAAGGGCCTTTTAATGGGCCAAAAGACTGACGACTTAATTAGGCCTGCTCATGTTAATCACACTTAAATATTTATCAGGAGGAATTCTTTTGTTTAGCCTTGCCCTTTCTCCCCACTGTGCTCATTAACATGTTGTTGTTGTTGTTGTTGTTATTGCTGCCGTTGCTCTTGAACGTCGCGCCGACGCTCGCCCCGCCGGGGGCCGTTATTGATTTTGATAAAACGGACATGGCGCTTTGTGTGAGTCACGTTGGCTTATCAGCACTCAGCCGTGTGTGTGTTTGTGTACATGTGTGCGTTGGAGAAGCCTGAGGGTCCAACGGCAACATCAGCGACGTGTGCGATGCAGGTTCACGCGGCGTCTCTTTGTTTGGCGGGTGTCAGCTCAGCAGTTTTGACTGAACATCAGAATTGTTACTTTCGATATTATACAGTGATTGCCTGTGCACAAGGAGTACTTGCGGGCTAATTCTAGACAATACGTCACGTTGGTTCACTATCACCACCATCAGCACTCACACATACACTTATGCAGCTTGTTATCCATTGTGTTACGCACCGCAAAATTAATTTGTGTGTTAAAGATACCAGAACTTCCCTGCTAATGACATTGGCTTCAGGGTGATAAACATTCCTCAGCACTGAGGCGAAATTATCCCGGTGTGGCCCTTTAATGAAAACCATTAATCATTTACCGTTTTTTTTTTTTTCTTGTTTGGAAAACTTGTTTCACTCAAAAGAGTTTGTGCGTAGACTTTTTGTTCATCCCTCAGGTGGGTCTTCTGCTGGAAACTGTCCACTTGCAAGTTAATGATGGTCCTGATAAAGAATTATTTGGAAAGAAAACCAAAAACCCATTCCGAAATTCTTCCACTATAATTTTTACAGTTAAGTTCATGTGGCGATCCAAACTGTTACCGTGGAGGGATTCCATTTCAACGCTGATCTGATTTTCCAATCATATCGCCCAGCCCTATTTTGTACCAAAAGTTTTACAATTTTGTCAGACCTTATCACGGCATTTTTGTCAAGTTGTGCACTTCGACTCAATCTCGATGTAATGCAGAATGACAGCATCATCATATATGACACGATAATACACCTGCAGCAGCAAATTTTACCTTGCCCAACAACAATAATAATATTTTTGCGGCGCCTGTGTTTGTGTGGGAGCTGTGCTCATTTGTCATGTGTCACCGAGGTGTGTGTGTGTGTGTGTGTGTGTGTGTGTGTGTGTAAGGGAGGATGGAGGATAAAAAAAGCGTGGGCGGGCACCGCACGCAGGTCAGGAAGTGACCACCAGCGGTTTGGAAGCGCCCACACGTGTGCACAATCACACTGCTGAATAAAAGATTTCGTGTTTAAGTGCTGGCGTTTTCCATTTGAAATTTGAAAAGCGCAGAGACGACGTCGGAGCGTATCGCGACTGTTGTGTTCTCGTGACAATTTAGTGCAAGTAGACTTTAATACCTGGCATCGATTTTGAGCAATGTCAGGCTTATAAAATTGTTCATCAATTTCCTACTAAATTATAATTTAAGACCTCCCAAAAATGTGTCAAAAAACAAAGTTCTATCATGACAACGTAACATAACAACATGCCATCCGCCAATGTCAGAAATTGGTCAAAATTAAAAATGAGAGAAGAATTTTGGGCCTATGTTGAGATTTCAAGGCAACTATTTGCCATGTTTGTCAATTGTGGCGGCAGTACATTGCATTTTGCCTAACTTTTTGTGCCATTTCCTACAAAATTCCAATTTCAGACCCATGTCATCAATCTGTCGAAATAAAAAAAACAACACAAGGCATCATTTGAGCTCTCAGTGCACATATCCGCCATGTTTATGGAATGTATGGCAGTACGTTGGAAAACAGCCATGTTTAACGACAATATTTTACGCATTTTACCCAACTTTTTGTCCCATTTCCTACTAAATTCCCTCAGCGACATTGACACTACTCTTTGATGCGATAATTTTAGTCGTTTATGAGGGGATGTACTTGTATTTCAGTGCTGGCGAGAATGCAACTGACCAAAGAAATACCCATTTGTATGCGGAATAGAGCAACAGAAGATGTAAGACTTTATTCTCCTTACGTCCTCTTTTGTTTTACTTTCTCTTTTTGGTGCGCTGTCTCACGTTGCATTAGAAATGTTGAATTAACGTTGGCATCAATAAGGCAGAAGGGAAGATGGAAAAAGGTCAGACGGAAAACAAACTCATCTACGCATCAACAGTGTTTGCTTTAGTCCTAATGTGACCGAAATCAGCGTGGTGAAGAAAACACATCCAAATCCAGTTTCCAATTCCCCAAATCAAACAAGTGCTCATTAAAAGCCTCGCCGCCGCCGTCGTGCTCGTCGTCATCTCGCCAATTCCATTTCGCCCAAAAGCACACATCTCAGCTCCGAGACGTAATCCTCTGCTTCATTTGCATCCAAATAAGACAAAATCCAAGGGATTCTTATCGACGATCACAGCCAATGTAGTGTGCAGTCATCAACGTTTATCAGTGCGCAAATCAGAATTTTTTTTTCAGGTTTTTTTTTCATGAAGGATGCTGGGATGGGGGGGGGGGGGGGGGACAAAACTAAATAAAAAAAAAAAAAAACACACTTGCTTTAAACACAGCACAGTCAATAAGCCCGTCGCCCGAGTTAGTTTGGAACAATGGCTATTCCGAGTCTTTGCTTTAATTTGTCCCTCTTCCCTCAGCTTGTCTCCTTCAGCGGGAAGCCGCATAAATCCACGTCAGCCTTTGCTCGCAGTGTGTAGCGGCGATTCGGATGTCTCAAACACACACTGCTGCCGTGCGCGCACTTGCACTGTGTGACTGGCATGCAGAGTGCACACACTGCAGCACAATGTCCTTCTCGTTCGCGTGTTCAGCTGCCGACAGGGCGGCGTACCTAATGAGTTGTCCTGGGACTTGACACACACACATACACACACACATTCGCACGCACACACACGTCCATGCCTACATTTGTACTCTTACACCTGTGAGGAATCAACAAGGACGTCACACCGCGCTCATTTTTTAATGAACAGTGCAACTTTAATTTTGTTTACAATTTTTTTTTTTTTTTTTTAATCAATATCAGAGATAATGCTGATACTGATGATTTATATGATTGAGTTAGTGGCTATATGAATGAGGATGTTTTATTTATTATTATTATGACTACTATTTTTACATGCGCAAAGAAATAACATGATACAAAACATGATGATAATCATGAAAATTTCAAATAATAAATATGAACATGGTGATATGACATGATCATTTAGAAATAAAAGTAAAAAGAATATACCAATTGTAATGACAATTGATCCAAAAATGTACGAGCCATAATGACATGATTAAAATATACTGATAGTAATGGAAAAGGGAAACAAAATGTAAACATAATGAAAAATGATTAAAATACCCCACATTTTTAATAGTCAGCCATAAATTGTTCGAATTTTCAACAAATTTCCCTTTTGCCTTTCAGACACAAGCACCCCAATTTCCAATCAGTTTATTTGCAAAGTTGAAAATGGAAAAAAAGATACTATATTTACGACCAGAGAACCCCTTGATGAAATCCAGCCCATTAAGGCGGCCAAATAGGACGCTGATTGCATCTAAATCCCACATCTCAAGTCACAAATGTGATTAAAACATCTCCTGCCTTGACACTTTATTGAAAACAATGAGGCTGGTTGACCCGCAACAAAAGCAATATTGATATACAATACAGTAAAAAAGTCTGCATTATGGGCGTGATTGATGGATCTATTATAGATTGCACGCTCAAATATGAGCATTCACATCTAATATGATTTGCATGTTTCTCAGTTATGCTTATTATTGCGCTGGAATACAAAAGAACATAAAGCAAGATTGCAACCCGTAGATTAAAGTTCGAATTTGTGTTTTCTTATGATGGCTTAATTTGTGTTGGGCTGAAACGAAAGTGTGTTTACAAGCCTGACAAATGCAAACCTCTATCAACAGCAGCCATCGTGAATAATTTACACACTTCCTGTTGCGTGTTAGTGCGTACATTACGAGATCTGTCAGTCACTCTGTGAAGTCATTCACAGTAAATTTGGCAAATTAAGATTTTGTTTGCTAGGGGCTTGTTAGCTATGCTTCTTACAGTATCAGACAGGAGCACGAGTTGTAACGTTATGTTACGATTGTCGTTTGTCGGGGTAGTAATCAGGAATTTTTGCTAAAACAACGAAACAGGTTTGTATCAAACTTGGTTGAACTGTAGCACATGGGCAAGGGTTAAAAGAGTTATATTTTGGTACAAATCTGGTATATTAGGAGGCTATCCATTTACTGGAATGTGAAGCGTTAAATACTATGTTATGGCTGTTTGATGGGTTCATTATTGGGATTACACGAATGATTGGGATTCCACTAAAACTGCCTAACTGGTTTCTACAAAACCATGTAGCGGGGCATTAAAACCATTCAATTCTGGTACAAATTAGGGATATTCGAACATTTCACTTGGGATTCCTCAGCAGTGCCAATAAATGTATTGTACTTTGTAGCATGAACCATTAGGTTTTGATGGTTTGGGTTAGTGATTGGGATTACACCACTGGTTCCTAGAGAATTTTGTAGAATGGTGACACATGAGCAAAGGTTAGAAGAAGTTTCTTTTTGGTGCAGCTCCGGTATATTCGGTTCTTTTTGATGGGTTTTCTCAGCAATGTCTGTAAATGTATTAAACTTTGAACTGTGAAACCTTATGTTATGATTGCCGTTTGTTGGTTTAGTCATGAGGTTTACACAGAAAGTACCTCGGTAGCCAAATCTACCAAATCGAGAGTTGTACTGTAGCTGTGTTTCAACTGGGGTTGCGGCTATCGAATATTTCCACAAAGGCGTATACGACCGATTAAATCGTCGACTCATCGGACAAAAAATTATTTTGCATTATTAAACGCAATAACGTGCATGTGAGGTGTTGGTATTAACTGTCCACTTGGAATCGCCATCATCACGTTCGACTGTTGTACCTGTGACTTTCAGTCCGTATGGTGTATGGTGAGTGACATGGGTGTCAGCGCATTATCCCTGCGAAGTTTTGCTTTGACCCTTTTTGTAATAAAACGATTTTAGTTTTTCGACTAATAGTTGGAATCCACCTTGTAACGCGCAGTATCGCCGCCTCGAGGACTGGAGAAGTACAGTATCAATTAGCATGTCATTAGCACAGGTCTGCGCTCTGTCATTCCAGTTATTGTTTGTTTTTCTCTTGGCGTTTATAATTTGTGTCCCCTGTCCCCGAGCCCACGGACCATCTGCAGCGCCCATGGGTTCAACTCTTTAGGGGCACGGCTTGGAACGGATCTCCGGAGACTCGGCGGGCGAAACTCACCTGGCACACGCAGACATGGACAGGCAGGCGGGCAGCTGCTGGCCTGATAGGGAGGCTGACAGAGATGATCCACGGATGGGTAAACACACACCCACGCACTCACAAATAAATAATCAAGTCATCAATATGCAAACTAAACTAATTAACGTCCATCGGAGCCTCGCTGATATATAAACACAAATGTCAGCCTCAATACCATTTACCATCCGACTGTGCATTGAAAAGCTATTTGCCATCCAAATCAATGGAATTTGAGAGTGTCATTCACGGCGCATGATAGCGCATGAGAAAAATGAGGTATCGCATACCGTGTTGTTACTTTTCAGAGTATGGAAGAGGATTGGAAAAAGAGTTCTATTAAGATGGGCACCACGTGTCAGCATTGACTGGTTGTAAATGTCACCACGCAATTTTTATATGCTAACTGTTTTTTTGGGATTTGTCATGAGGAGGAAACTTAGTCTCTTCTTCATTACGGCAATGACTTTTGCAGGTGAATTTAAGACGAAAATGCTCTCTCTTTCCATTAACTAAGTGATAATTTGGTAGGATTTCTTACAAATTCATTGAGTACATAAATACATCAAACATATTTCAGGTGAAAAATGTTAGGAACTCGATGCGTTGTGTCCTTGAGTTAGAGTTTTTACAAAAGATTTATTGTCTTAAATGACTGGAACAATTACATCTTCATTTCATTGAAAAAGAAAATGAATTTCATATATTTGATTCTGCAGTATATGGCCTTAGTAGGATTTTGTTGAAGATAATTTGACTGAAGTAGGGACAGGCATGCATTTTGTGTTCAAATGAGTTTTATACTCCTCCAGTAATGCTCTATAGTTAGTGCAAAATGTGACCTGATTTTGTGTATGTTGGAAATGTTGTATTTAATTTTTAAAGTTGAAAACGCCCTTTTATGTACTCTAATGTCCTCCCAAGATTTTAGTCGGATTTTATATAAAATACTCTTTAATGCCCGATTGGCATTTCTCCCAACTCAATATGGGTTTTTTATAAACAGTTTACAGTGCTTCACCCTTGTATGATTTTGTACAACATTGTCAAGGGGACGGGAGGGCTACTGTAACAGATGTGCAATGGACATCTGCCTTTGTGTGTTGACGCTTGCAAAAGGGTCTCATAAAGACCCCTGGGGAGGTGTGTACCACCGTCGAGGGGGTGGGGATTTCAGAGTTTAGATGGGTTCCGGTGGCTTCGTTCAAATAGGGACCCCCGTGCACTGGGGCCAACAGTGGTAGAACTGCTGAGACAACACCATGCCAGCTGGCTACAGAACGCACCCCCCCCCAAATCCACTCGACTGAATTAGAGGCGGTGGCTTCATCAATGCCATTCATGAGTCATCGTCTCATTTGCAAGACAAATGTACCACCGGTCAGTGAATTGAGAAGCTAGTGGCGAGCTAACATCCTCCTATGCCCTTCTTCCCGTTCCGTTTTTTTTTTTTTTTTTCTACGAAATGTAAGAACGGCAGTTGGTAGAAATCATTTTGTAGTGTTCGTTTTGCTTTTTTGTCATGCGATGTTTCAGTTTTCCAATCCTTACCCACCACTCCCATAAATACTGAGACCTCACAAGAATTTTGGTCTTGCGAAATTAGTAGAAAACCAAGTATATTTGGTGTGAATTTTCTTCCTTGCTTTTTTTTTTGCTGCTCTTATTTAATAGAAAACTGAACATTATTTTGTGCCCCTGCAAACTCACAATAATATCGTAGAATGTTGGACAAAATTTGATGCACTTATTTCGTAAAAAACTGAACATAAGTTGGTTCCTTTTTGCTTGGTTTTTTTATGCGCTTACATCCTCACAATAATTTTGTCCGATTTGATCAAAAGTTCTGCAACTATTTAGTCGAAAATTGACCATATTTTGTTTACTTGTTCTTTTTTTTTGTTCCGCTACAACCTCACAATATTTTAGTAGGTTGTTATACAAAGGTTCGTGCACTTATTTAGTAGAAAACTGAGCGTAATTGTTACTTTTTGCTCTTTTTTTTATTGCCCTTACAACATCACAATCATTTTGCAGGATTTCATCAAAGGTTCATGCAAAAATTTCCTAGAACATATGACATTTTGTGTAGTTTTTCTCTTTTTTTGTGTGTCCTTGTGACATATATTGGGTTTCTTGGGAAAAATAAATGCATATAGTGGGATTTTAATCAGATTTTGATTTACTTAGTTGAAAAGTGACATTTTTGGTTCCATAAGTTTCTTTTCCGTGCCCTCATGACCACACAATAGTTTTTGTTGTATTTTTCAGATGTAGTCAGCTTTGAACTCAAACCTCACGGGTCGCCTCACTGTCTATCTTTTATGGTTTCGTGTTTGCCGCACACAAACATTAATTTCATAAGGTCATGTGATTCCGACACCTCTATTGTCACACTGGATGGCAGCGTTATTGATTTGCTGAGCTATCTGATATGAAGATCTGCAAGACTGTTGATTTAGCCCGCTCCAAGCTAATGGCTTTGTCCATATCGATGCATTTATGGCCTTCAAATGAGTGCTGAGATGCCCTCAAAGGAGACCACCACACAAATGTGACGCGGCTCTTTAAATCAATGCGCTGTCAAGGAGATTTGGGCGGAAATGGGATTGAGCCTCAAAACAATTGTGATTTATTGTGTGCATTGATTTCGGGCTCTGTTTTCTTTAGAGGTGACATTGACCTTTAAAGTACATTAAATATTGGTTATTGTTTATCTAATATGGTCCTGTGTAATCTAAAGACATCTGATACAAGAGTTGTATCAAAAAAAGTTGGAAATAAAAATGCATTTATAAATAATAAAATGACGAAGAGATAATAATAATATATTAAAATCAATAAAATACAAATAACATCAAAAATAAAACGAATAAATACAAATAAAACCTCAAAGGTTTTTGCAGACAGCAATGTCAATAAATTATATGAGCAAATATATAAAAATAAAAAAAATAAAAATTACAAATAAATCAATGCACATAAAACAGACAAAATATACCAAAATTCTAAATATAATATAAAAGATAAATGTGTAAAACATATACAACTAAAAATATATCTTAAAAATAAACAAATACTCAAAATAAAAAAGTAACAAAACAAACATCCAAAAACTAAATGCCTACAAATTAAATCAGAATCTAATATTTGAAAAAGAGACAAAATAAAACAATACAATTGAGCGCAAAAATTCAAAAAATGGTTGTGCCATTCATTGTGACCACATGCAATGCTGCTGAGCTGCCAACATTGTCCCTTCGACCTTTAGGTGGCGCTCTGATGCAGAGTTTCAACAACGATAGGAGTCCTCTTGAGAGGTTTCTGCAGGCAGAAGGGAAATTGCAAAGGAGGGAGGATGCTGCAGACCCCCCACCCCATCCAAAACATAAAGATTATAATCAAATTTATACCAATTTAAAGGTGCTTTTACGACTCCACCGCCACATGTTTAAAAGCACATTACATAATGAGGCTGCTTGAATACTAATTGCACTAATTGTACCCACCCCCGAAGCATTTAAAAGCTCATCAAAGAGCAGCACGCGAAAATAATGCCGATTCTAATCGCCCCCTGGAACAACGAGGCCGTCTTTGTATGTAAATGCATCGAAATGATTCCCGAAACTAAACTACAATTATTAACATCCAAAAAAGATGCTGACACTCACGCATGCTAAGGTGATTTATTATTTTCTTTGGGTTACTTGTGCATGCATCATCGTCATCTTTAAGTGTGAAGGGCAAAAGCGGCCAACTCCGAGGCATCTCCTCCTCCTCCTCCCTTCTTCCTCCTCCTCTTCCTCACTCTCCCACTCTGCTGCAAGCAACCCCTCAGCGTCACTTGAGCAGGAGCACCGCACCGAGTCGCATCCCAAACTCTCCGCGCACAGCTAACCTCGTCCTCCTCTTCCTCCCCCGCAGCCAAGAAGAGCTTCCTCGCCGGGGCATGGCAGGCGCGGCGGCCAGCTGTGAGTGCGCGCAGAGCGCCGTGTTAAGCTCCGGCTGACCGGGGGATGCTGCTCCTGTTTGGAGGTCCGTGGAAGACTTGTGTTTTTTGTGTGCGTGTGTGTTTGAGTGTATGTGTGTGGATTTTAAGTGGACTCGCCTCCTGTAAGGATTTAATAGAAGATTCTCTCTTTTTTTGTGTCTTGTGGGAGATAGGAAGAAGGAGATTGCTTTTATTTTTTATTTTTTTTTGGACGTGCCTCCCTTGCAGCCGCAGTGCGGCTGCGAATTGACATCTGCAGAGAGTACAGGTAAGCTGGCAGACCTGTCTTGGGCATTATGGGATGGAGGGATGCACCTGCTTCACTCCACTTTTTGGATCTAGTGATTTTTTTTTATAGCATGTGCTGCATATCTTTTAGGCTCAGGAAGCTTTCCTAAACAAAGCTATGCCTTCATATGAATTATTCTCTCTTGTATTTGCAGTCAAACAGCTGGTTTTGTGCACGTTTTGCTTTTAATAAGGTGATTAATCATGCAAAGTTGCCTGGGAGGCGCTCAACTTGGAATGCCAAGCTCACACAGGCTCAATTCAAAAGACATTGTGGGGGGGGGGGGGACTTTGAACTAAAGCGTTGCCTGGTAGGCTTAATTCAACAAGCATTCAGGTGTGCTGTGAGTCCCGTCATCAGTTGATAAGCAATCGCAAAATGTGCTACTACAAAACTACTTTTTTTTTGTATTTCTATTTAGTATAGTTTGTCTGTATGTGTTCAGGTTTGTTGTGAGTCATCAAGTGATAGGGCATTCCAAAAATGTGATTTTATTGGGTTTCTTCTCACCATCCTAATGTAAATTATTTTTTTATTTTTTTATTTTATATATATAAATATATATATATGAATTATTATTTCTGTTCTCTTAGCAGTTATTTAGTGTAAGTCTGTGTGCCTGTGTGTGTTCAAAGTATGGCCGGAGGGGTTGCCGCATATGTTGGGGGGGGGGCCCTGAAGGGATTGATGTCGCACCAACGTAGCTGTAACACGTGCATGTACATAACACGACATGGAATTGTTGACTGTAGAACAGCTCTTGCAAACCTTTTACACCAAGGATGAAAAAAAAAAAACACAAAACTGAGCGGTCCAAGTACCATCATCATGATCAACTTTAAAACTCTGTATTATTGCAAGGCACTAATATGTTGCACAGTTTGAACATTAACACTGTGCCTAAAGAGAGGAAACTGTACTAAAAAGTTAAATACAACAGAACTGTACTTTAGCAGTGATTCTTTTATGTACCACTGGGGGTCGGGGGGTACCAAACTTTGAGAATCGCTAGAGGTTACAAGCTTAATTCAGTACATGAAAAATATTATAAGGCATACAGGGAGGTGGCCACTTAATTCAGTACACCCATCAGCTTTGAGTGACACTAATTTTTATCAACACATAAAATATCAGGAAAATATTCTCATTCTGTTTGTCCTCAGAGATGGCCCATGAGTGCGCTTTATGGTCCCCGGTGAGGGAAGAAGTGTAAACATTTTAGTCCCCGAGGAGGAGTTTGATAATCCTATCTGGTCCCGGGCCGCCTAGTAGCCTTTGTAAGCAAGTCACTTTGACATATGACCTCCTCCCGTCCATCATCCGTGGTCTTACGGCTACAAGGGAGCGCGGCCTTGTCAATATTGAGCCTCGCCGATGCTTAATCTCGGCCGGCAACCTTGCCGGAGGAAGTTTGGTGGAGCTGGGGAGGCTTGCCGGAAGTGCGCGTGAGCGTGCGCGAATGAAACGCGTGCGAGGAGGCCGAGACGAACGCGCCGGTGGTGAATGATGAGACAGTGCGGCGCACATGAATAGCGCTCTCTGTTTTCTCTGCGGCTCTGACTCACACATTTAAGGTATTTGAAAAAAACTAAAACATTTTGCCTTCTTTTGCCTTTTCCAGACATGACTTTTTTTCGGGCTTCTTATCGGCTAAAATGCTAACCCTAAGGCTTGGAGTGCCACCTGTTGCTTTGGCACAGTTACATGAGGATAAACACTATCAGTACCATATTAGTTTTTTCAAGAACCACTGAAGAAAAAAATGTCGAGTATTTTATTTGAACAACAACGGGAAAATAAAAAAAAAAACAGAATGACGAGAGAAAATAGAATAAATTAATAATTTAATTTGACTCTTTAGTTGCAAGAAATATCTAAAATATATATAAAATATCATTAAAATTCATAAAATCAATGTATTTATTTATTTCTCATTTGACTGCGCTGTAAATAATTTGTTTCCCGGGCTTGAAGCAAAAGCAGTTTCAAACACCTTTATAGTTCTCTTGTCTGTGACCTTTTACGTGCACTGCGTTGCACTCAAAATCCATCATGTTTTCAATTGCCACTTCGTTCAAAGGACCAGCATCTCAATTGCTAACAAGTGAGGCATTTAGCCTCTGCAAATGCTAATGTATTGGGACTGCATATTGATCCATGAGGATCTCCGAACAGTAGTGGAGATCAATGCTTCGTACACGTCTTCCTTCTCATGTGATAGTACCTCAATCAAAAGTGCAGGTCTGGAAAAAACAAAAACATGACATTGGAGTGACCTAAGAGATCCACAGATATGGCTTGATCGATGTGAATCAAGCAGACGGCAGAGAGCGTTTATCACCCGTTTTTTCATCAAGAGGCTGATAAAGATCAAAGGTCATTATATTCATTAAACAGTACTTGAGATTACAGCATGGTCAAAAATGGTTCATATAGTGTACATGTGGCTATTGTCTTTGGGCTGCAAATTTATGCTCCCCACTCGCCCCAGAATATATGACAGCACAGGAGCGTTATGTTTTGGGGATATTACATGAGAGATTAAGCGAGGTTTACACTGAGCTTTGCATGCTTTTCACGTTGATACACACCTATGCTTTTGTTGACGGGATTTGGAAATGTGTGTGAATGCAGATGTTGACTCCCAGCCAGGACTCCCCCGCCAAGTGCCGGGGAGAAGTTTGTCGCGTTCCTGGAATGAAATGTTTTCATCGCTCGTTCTCTTCTGGCCCAGGCTGCAACTGTTTGATTGGTGTGCTGATGCGCCCTAATGTATTTTTCGACATTTTAAATGTTTAAATCACTCTTAAGGCTGCTTGTTTACTCACACGGGACATCAGCAGCAGTGGCAGACTCATACATTTATATACATTAGTGGTGAGCGTGTCACGCTTGTTGTGTATTCGGAGGGTAATTTACTCACCCTCGAATTGTGACACGCAACATTCTTTACATGTCCCCATGGCAACCTGCTTTGCCAACTCCAAACTTCTCGGAAATTGTCCTTGGCCAGTAAAAGAGAAATGATGAGTGGACACGCTAACGTTGGCTGGCAGCAACTGGAAATGCACCAATGATAAATGAAGACTGTGACAAAGTGCAACGTTTGCACATAACCTATGAGGCTCCATTTTTTTTAATTATTATTATCACAGGAGTTGTTAGGCCAAACTGAAAGGAGAAAAAAAATGTAAAATTACATTGGGAAAAGTTGTAAAGTTAGAAGAAAAAGATGAAATATGATAGAAATAGTCTTCTTTGGCTACATAAGTTGCAATGCTCAAAGAAAGAACTTGTACTTTTACAAAAAATAAGTTTTCATGTTAAGAGAAAATAGCTGTTATTTTACAAGAAGCAATCTGTTAAAATGTTGTAATTATTAACGAAACTTTATTTTAAAAAAAAACAACCGCAGCTGTAACAAAGTGCTGTGCATTTACAGAGTAAAGTGCTGTACAATTAATTCATAATAAATTAATAAAAATATACAAGTTAACATTGTATACGGTAGTATTTAAGTATTTAAAAGTGGTAATGTTATGAGGAAAAAGTAGCTAAAAAAAACACACATTTTTGAGAAAAAGTAGTTAAAAATTTACAGGAAAAGTTGTCATTTAAGAGGAAAAAAAGCTGTGAAAATGGTAAGAAACAAAAACGTAAAATACATTTGTAATTTTTCACAAAGAAATAAGTTAATGTTCAGAGAAAATCATTATTTTATTAAAAAAATATTTTAAAAAAATAGTAATTTTACAATAAAAAAAGAACAAATCTGTAAATTAATTAAAAAGTTATAATTAAATACAAAGACAATTTTTAAAAGTTGTACATTTTATGGGAGAAAGTATTTAAAACACATTTACAAGGGTAAATAGCTTGAAATGTAATTTTACAAGAAAAAAAGAAAGAAAAAAAAAAGAAAAAAAGCCCCCAAAAAGTCATGTTAGGTTTTTTTGTTTGGTTTTTGCAATTTTTGTTCATATTTTGACAACTGCGGTTTTTGTCCTTGATTTCCCCACCCCCTCAAAATATGATAATTTTATTCTTTTAATATTACACTTTTTTCTTGCAATTTACTGCTTCATTTGCGTCGTATTCTGACTGGTCTTGTAGGATCATATATATCTTTTTAATTTTCATTGTGGCCCTTATACTCATTCAAAGCATATTTTTGCACCATGTTTTCCACTACATAGGGAAGTGAAAATAATGTGAAATGAGTCATTGTCGTGCAGCGTTGTGTGACAATCTCCTCCTTAAAGTGATGCTAAATTGTCACATTTAGCCTCTGTAAGTTTACATGCTGTTTTCAGTACAGTGCTCCTCCAATGTGACTTGTCGTATTACATCAAGCAAAGAAGTGACATTTTTTCCCCTGGCAGAAATGTAACTCCCAACTTCTGAATGAGCTTCTCAGCCTTTTCCTCTCCTTCCTTTGTGTCCATCTGTTTTGCATTGTCACGCCGCAGTTCATCCAGCGGCGCTTCGCTCGTGTCGTTCCGGGGGCCCCGACGGCAAATCTGGCAGGCGTGCTTGCTTACTATATGTTTGTAAGAGCCTCGCCACGTCTCTGCACGGCAAAAGCAGCAACGAGGCGGTAGAGCTCACTGGAAAATCAGGGCCTAAAAACACGGGCCGTGACCGCGTGTGAAGCAACGTGGCTGGCGGGCGGTGGGGGCGAGGGAGAACAATTTGCATCCTCTCGGTCTGAGCTGCGAAGGACGACAGGCTGGCGGGCGGGCAGGCTGGCTCGGAGAAAGCTTGTCTGATGTGTTTATGCCACGGGCTTTTGAGGGCTGCGGTTGCACACACGGCGGGAACATCTGAAGGGAGACAAACAAGCGGGAAGGCGAGGCAAAAGGCCCAGTAATGGAGTGTAAACCTGCCTCCACTCACTTGAAACGCCTCCAGTGTGTGTGGAAGTGGAAACCACTTTTGAGGACATGTATAAATCAAAACTCTTACTAATAATTGTAACTAACTCTTACAATTAAGATGGGGCCCTTTACAAATCAAGCTGAACTGTCAGTTTCCTGGTCTACTGTTTATTTGACACCCGCAGGCTTGTAAACACAACCAGAAAAGTAGCTCCATATGAAAAAATGGTAATGATATATAATGCAGTGCTGACAAACTGCAATATGAATTGAAAACAAGCACGTGTCACACTGCTACCGACATGATTGTAAGGGAAAACCCGCTGCTAATTTAAAGATATGCCTCAAAGTATATTTTCTTGTAATAGTAGAAATAATAGTGTTGACAAAATGAATTACAGTGGTGCCTTGTGACACGAGCTGTCGGTCAGGACGATTTTTTATTTTGCTTTAACTTGAGAGCACATATTTGAGATATGGCAGTGGACTCGGCTCACTTCACAACAAGCAGTTTATTGTACAAATTATTCAAAAAAGAGGCTTCAAGATGTTGTTAACGGTCAAACGAAACATTAAACGCACATAGCTTTGACTTCATAACGTTTAGCTTAATGCAAACAAACAATGCAAAACAACATAGACAGGCTAAAATACAACTGAACTGTACTTAACAAATAAACTGTACTGGATGAAAAACATCAAGTAAGCCACTGTAAGATTATTCAACAGTTCAGTGATTCTTTTGCCTGAATACCATTCGTGGAACGAGTACCACACTTTGAGAATCACTGGACTAAACTGTTGTGTTGCCTTCACTGACATCGTGTGCAAAATGAGATCCACTTTCGGGGCTAAGAGGAGTAAAATGTGAGCGTGTTTCACGTGCCGCAGGTTGCCCGCCCCCTGCTCGAAAGAGTCTCCCTTTGACAGACGGTCTTCGAGCATCCTTTTGAATGGAAGGGGACTTTTGGCACGTCTTGACTCAGATGCGCTCGTATTTCTCCACTTTTTGCAAGTCTGTGCAGGTGTCCTGTAGATACTCTGCCTCCACTGGGATGTCCTAAAGTGGACAAAAATGTATTCGAATGTGGTAGAGAGCCACGTTGGGTTCAGGTAAATGTGGGTGAGCAAGAAAACAACTCCTCCTTGCTTCCAGCTGTGCATCTTTAAGGCTCTTCCTCATCGCCCCTGGATTAGGAGAATGGACGGCGTAATCCGGACGCTGCCAGCCATCCAGATGTGCGTGAATAAGACTGGCTGGATTAATGTTTTTGTCCAATAGTTGGCATCAGACTCTCCGACAAAAGTCACATTTTGGTGTGGTGGGTGGACGAATTAAATGTTTCAGTCTAATCACCAGCACAAAGCCTTGTAAATTATCAAGCGTTTTGAGGCTAAGCGCTTAATCCTGGAGGTCAAGTCTCTTCGGGAGCATAGATTAGGAATCAGATAGGTCACTGGCACAGGGATTCACAGGGAGACTGACAAAAAGGAAGAAAATGCTGTTGTTGTTGCAGTTCACCTGCTCCTAAAGTGAGTTCAGGGACAGTTGGAATTTTTCACGCCTCAATTAAAAATTGTAATTATACAGTTCTGTACAGCAACAGCCTCACTTTGCATATCGCCACCTAGCCCCCTCTCTGAGCAGGAGAGTAGGACGGGGGGGGTTAGAGAGGTGAAGCGGCAGTAAAACAGGCCAAAATCCTGAAATCAGGGCTTGCATTTGGTTTAATCAAATGCGAGGGCGTCGAAATAAGTGTGAAAAGGAGATTAAAACATTTCTACAGAGGTAGCCACCGAAACTTTCGTCAAATTCGGAAGACAGCTCACTCCTGCGGCCCCTCCAAACATGTCTCGACATGGATCACAGCGATACGATTCCGCGCACACTTTGCCTCAGGCTTCCTACATGTGTGTCAACATGTCTGCCCACCGTCCTCCTGTTGGACACAGCGGCGTGTTACGGCAGGTGACTTTCAAAAGCCGTGATTCACCACACCAATAATCATCTGGCCACGTTCCATTAAGGTGTTCCCGGGTTTCTCACGCGTGGCCTCGGGCACGGACTGCTAGCATCCACCCATGATTACTGTTATTTACACAGGGACTCATTTTTAGCTGAGACACACTCTTTTATACTTTTATTACATCCCCCCAACACAGAATTGTCTCCCTTTTAGATTGTGTCAATGTTATTTTGGAGTTTTTTTTTTTTTAATAGAAATGTACTCACAGGACACTTTATTAGTAGTATTAATAGGAGATGTGTGGATATATCTTCATACCTTTGAGGACTAAAAATCCACCCATCCATCCATTTTCTGAGCCGCTTCTCCTCACTCGGGTCGCGGGCGTGCTGGAGCCTATCCCAGCTGTCATCGGGCAGGAGGCGGGGTACACCCTGAACCGGTTGCCAGCCAATCGCAGGGCACATACAAACAGACAACCATTCGCACTCACGTGCACACCTACGGGCAATTTAGAGTCTCCAATTTATGCATGTTTTTGGGATGTGGGAGGAAACCGGAGTGCCCGGAGAAAACCCACGCAGGCACGGGGAGAACATGCAAACTCCACACAGGCGGGGCCGGGGATTGAACCCGGGTCCTCAGAACTGTGAGGCTGACGCTCTAACCAGTCGGCCACCGTGCCGCAGGACTAAAGTCAAACGTAAATATTTGAGAAACAGAAACATACTTTTTTTTGTTTTTGATGATGATAACTATGTATTCCTTATTTGTAAGCACCATTTTTGTTTCTGTTTTACTTCTACCAATGTATGTAATGCTGTATGCTATATGAAATATTAAATTCCCTTCTGACTGCTTTGTCAGCCATTAATAATTGGGAAACCTACACATAGTACGGACCAAACGACGACGTGCAATTCCAAATCAAACGAGCCAGAACACCCCTGGCCGAACATTCAATATATATTCATCTTAC